>NC_063188.1:81892981-81920055 GCF_023159225.1 Perognathus longimembris pacificus | reverse complement strand
TGACATATATATATATATATATATGACATATATATATGACTCTCATGGACTCAGCCCTGGCTGATGTTGAACCAGTGATCCTCAGATCTGGGCCACTTAAATAGCTAGAACTACAGGCATTTGCTACCAGTGTTCAGCACATTTTATTTATTTTTATTATTTTGGCAAAGAGGCTGGATTATGATTGAGGAAAGTGCAAACCACTTCATGTTCTATGATTTAAATATTCCCTTCCAGACATTGGCAGTAGAACTTTGTTTTCACTGGAGTATAAACATGTTCCTTTTGACAGATTGTGTTGTTAGTTATATTGTTTTCTGTCCTTTTTAAAAAAATATTATTTATGGAGAAAACCTCTTCCTCTGTTCTTACTTGTATTTAACCTTGTAACCTAGATACTATTCTCTGAGATGATAATCAAATTGGTTTATGTAGTTGTTGAATAACGCTTTCTTTACCTGTCCATATTTTTTCCATTTGACATTTTCTTTTGTTGTGATTCTGTTATATGCCTTCAATATGTAAACTAGTATAAATATAAATTGCATATTGGAAATGCATGTTTGAAAAGGACATGGCAGCTCATACATGTGCAGTAACCATGCTCTGAGAACTTGGGGTAATTCTGCATTCTCAATATCATAATTTTCTGTCTTGTTTCAAGTGTAATTTCTAATTAAAAATCAACTCTAGGTGTTTACCCACAAGAATTAAATCTATAGTTATATTTGGTGTTAAGTTTAGTAGTCAATGTAGCTAATGTTACGTTTTACAAAGTTATTTGCCAGTATAGCATACTACAGTGCAAATGGTTATCCTATCTCCTTTATCTTGTTTACCTGTAGTAGTTGTTTGTGTATCAATCACTAGATGGAAACAAATTGAAGATTAACTTGGCTTGCTTTGACGGTTTGTGTACACAAATTGGACACACACCAGGACTAGCTTTTTAAATTTCCTAGTCAGTATATGTATCTATACTTCTATAAAATGTGATAGCAAAGAATTTGGAGACTAATAAGTTGGATACAATTACAAAAGCAAAAAAGTCGCATAAGAGCAATAGGAAATATGGATGGGGGATAATGCATATTAGAGATTTTAAGATTTATTAACTGACTCAATGAAAAGAATTCCCTCCATTTATTGCATAGAGATGACTGTACTTAAAAAAGAAATAAAGGTTTTGGATTTGGAGATGAAAAGGATCTGAGTATAGATGAATCATTTAAAAGTAAGCTGAGTTGAAGTTAACTGAGGTTTAATCAGATGATTATGTACACAAGTGTAATTCCTGAGTCAAAAAGAAGGGCAAGGAATCATTTTAACATCTCCTGATTAGAACACTTTTTGTCTTCCCTCCTTGTGAAAGAAATTTTTGGAAGAGACTAGACTGATATGAGAGTCTCTTTAATAAGTGAAATGTTGCCAGGATCTGTTATATGTTATGAAGTCATTGGTGTGCAGTAGAATCTCTCCTAGAAGCAGCTGTCAAGAATCAGAGGAACTAAGTTTGCGGGCTTTGAAAACATTAGTCACATCAATTTAGCCGGAAATGTTCCTCACAAGCTCTCCTAGAATTTACCAGTTGCAGTTTGATATCAAACGTTCAGAGACTAAAATCCTTATGTACTAAGACAACCTTGTTATCCACTTATCTCAGTAGGCCCTTAATTTAAGGAATCCAGTTCGTTTATTGTATATCATACTTTTAGAAATGCTGTATTCTGTAACAATAAAAAAGAAAACGTAGCCAGGTGCTGGTGGCTCCTGCCTGGAATCTTGCTACTCAGGAGGCTGCGATCTGAGGATTGTAGCTCGAAGCCAGTCCAGGTAGGAAAGTCTGTGAGACTCTTACCTCCAGTAAACTACTCAGAAAAAGCTGGAAGTGATGCTGTGGCTAAAGTGGTAGAGCACTGGCCTTGAGCAAAAGAAGAAGCTCAGGGACAGTGCTCTGGGACTGGGGGGTGGGTGGGCAGTACCTGTAATAACTTTCTTATTTAATCGATCCAGAAAGTTTCATCCTGCCACCAACTCATTTGTTTGTCCATCGATCCACTAATTATTTGGTGGTGCTGGGGCTTGAACTCAGAGCCTGGCTTCTATCTCTGAGCCATTTTTGCTCAAGGCTGGCTCTCTACCCACTTTGAACCACAACTCCACCTCTGGTCTCCTTTCCTTCCCTTTCCCCTTTCCCCTTTCCCCTTTCCCCTTTCCCCTTTCCCCTCCCCCCCTTCCCTTCCCTTTCCTTCTTTCCTTTCCTCTTCCTCTTTGCCTTGCCCTGCCCCTTCCCCTTTCCCTTCCCCTGCCCCTTCCCCTTCCTTCTTTGAGGTAAGGGTCTCATAAACTTTTCCTGCCCAAATCAGCTCTGATCCTCTGATTTCAGTCTCCTGAGTAGCTAGAATTGCAGGCATGCACCACCCACACCTTTTGTGATTGATAGTTTTATGCTCCATGAAAATTCTCATAGTGATTTTGTTTTCGGCTTTCCAAAAAGTTCAAGTCTCATTTTGAGTTGTTCTAATATTAATGCCATTGGAATTCTACTTTGTATTCAGCAATGAAGTTTTCTATTTAAACTTTTGTAGCATTTCCTACTTAATAATTGCAGACTTAAATCCTCAAGTTGTTTCATGTAAATAAAGTCATTGGGTAAACATGCCAAAAATTATATTCAAATTCTCTTTTAACTGTTTGTAGAAAGTGGGGCTGGGAATATGGCCTAGTGGTAAAGTGCTCACCTCGTATACATGATTCCTCAGCACCACATATATAGATATAGATAAAAGCCAGAAGTGGTGCTGTGGCTCAGTGGTAGAGTGCTAGCCTTGAGCAAAAAGAAGCCAGGGACAGTGCTCAGGCCCTGAGTCCATGCCCCAGGACTGGCAACAAAAACAAAACAAATAAACAAAATAAACTGTTTGTAGAAAGTAGCCCAGCCAGTAACATACTGTTTGTCAGTAGTAAATATTTAAAATGATTCCAGTTGGTTGGCTAGTACATTTTGTTTGCATAGCATAGTTTCTGTATTGTTTGAGATCTTAGATACCTGAAAAAATTTCAGACCCTTGTATATGAACTAAATTCAATGTAGTAACTTTCTTACTCTTCTCTTTTTTGCAGCATTTTCAGTTGGCTTTGGTTGACTGTAATCCCTGCACTTTGACCAGTGCTGAAAGTAAGTGCCAAGTACCATAGTTTTATATATGTATTCAGATCATTTTGTTACAAATAATAACAACCAAAAAATAATCTGATAAATGTTGTGCAGGTTTTCCTTCTAAATCGTTGCTGTAATTGTATTGGTTGTCGTGGCTACTTGTTCACCAGAGATTGTGAACAGCCTGTGTCTAAAATAGATGGGACAGTGAAGTTGCTGTTGAATTAATATTATCTATACTACTGAGCAGATCGATGGCATGTGTGTGTGTGTGTGAGTGTGCAAGTGTGCATGCATGTGTGTATACATGTATTACTTGGAGGGAATATAAACAGTTTGCCTGTCTTTTAGGAAATGAATATACAAAAATGCTTATGCTGCATATGTCTCACTGATTTTACTGTATGTTGTTAAAATTCTGGAATTTTTGAAGAAATTTTGAGTGCCCCTCGTCCCTGTTATATTGGTGCTGGTATTGGAGTTTGAACTGGGCTTCATGTTCTTACGTGGCCTTTTCCATTCTAGGATGGAATTCTACTACTTGAGCAACACCTCTTCCAACTTTTTGCTGGTTAACTGGAGATAAAAGTCTCAGTATTTACTTGTCTTCTTGGGCTAGCTTTGAAATGAGATCTTCAGATCTCAGTCTAGAATTACAGGTGTGGGCCACTATTGCTTGGCTTTTAGTTCGTTTTTATTGTACTTTTACACATCACATACAAAATTTTGAGGTGATTTCACTTATTTTCTGACAGTGGCTTTTTATTAAACAATTACTTTCCACTTCTGTATAGATTTCTTCCTCAAACTTGATTGGGTTGATATTGTGATGTGTTTATAAGTAAACCAGTTTTTCTATATTTGTTTACTTGGTATACTTTAAAAATATCCAATAGACAAAGAATTGCCTGTAGACTCAAAACAATTCTTACTTGGAAAATAAACAACTTAAGAATAATAAAAATTGAATAATTCTAAATGAAAGTCAAATTATTGGTGTCTCTTAGCTTGAAGTGGCAAAAAGAGCAAAGAGTTCAGCCGAGGAGTGCAGACAGGTCATAGGAAGATTTAATGTCTACCCAGCTTGTCTCATTTCAGCCATGTCCTTGACTATACTTTATTCAAATATTGATATATTGATATGTAGTCTCATTGTTAGAAATGTCTAAGAAAGCCATTGGACCAATGAATAAGTGGTAGAATTTTGATGGAGTTTGGGAAGACTGGAGCAAAAGAAGTGTAGTTCAGTGGTCTAGCATGACTAATGCCCTGGCTTCCATCTCTAGCACTCCTTTCCCCCAAAGTATAAAATTAAGTAAAGGGAACTTTTGAAACATCTTTGTAGGAGAAATGCTTCTAAGGTTGTTTAAGAGGAATTTGTTACAGTTTGTAGTTTGAAAAGTAGAATCATGTTCACCTGAGACTTCATTATAAGATTGCCTTAGGATAAACTTGTTGTTCACTAGTATTAATTTTAATTATAAGGTAATATTTTAATTTCCGCACTATTTATGACAATGTTTGTTTAACATGTTCACTTCAATTGAGACTAAGTGGAGCTTTTTTTCTTGTACAATTGTGCTTTACTTTGAAGAAGACTTTTCAAAAATTTAATTGTGTGGTGTTTTTCACACAGTACAAAAGATGACATTGTATTTTATCATGCATAGGATAGTGAGGTTAATTTCATATGGCCTAGAAGTAAGACTATCAAAACTAAGTTTGGGGTGATAGTAGAATGCTAGTCTGCTACTGATCATCTCTTTATTCTCCTTGCCACCTTTGTTAAAGGAATAAAAAGATTGGAGGAAATAGGCATAGAGCTTTCCATCTCTTCCACACTTTTAATCAGCCACAGTGTCCCTTCATTTGAATTGAGTCTCAAAGAGAGCTGCACTGGAATGGGAAGCAAGGTGGAAGAAACCCTTCCCTCCCCCTGTCCCTTTCTCTCCTATTCTTGTTTTCTCGCCCCCCCCCCATATATAACTTTGTTATTCTTTTTACAAAATATATTTCATCTTTAAAGAGGGTCTTTTTATTCTGCCTTAATATTTGGGCATAATATTTTTTGATTTTATTTATTTTCTTTATTGTCAAAGTGAAGTAAAGAGGGGTTACAGTTTCATTGCAGAGATTTAGTAGTTTTGCTCCAAATATATTCATTTTTAAGTTCATTATATATTTTATTTTTCCTGCTTGTATGACAAGTAATTTATAGTTATTTAGCTAATTTGTTGTCACTGATCTAGGGAATAAGCATAAACAATCCTTCACAGAGATAAAAAAAAAAGGGAATCTCCCAGACCTTGCCCAGGAATCTGTATTATTAACAAGCCTTCCAGGTGAATCTTATAAGAATTATAAGAGTTCAGGGTACATACCACAGTGAGAACTCATTGAGGTACCTTTTTTTCAAGATATACATGCTAATAATGGATCAGTTTACTTCTTGCCTTTTTTTTTTTTTTTTTTTTTTTTGTTGCTAGTCCTGGAGCTTTAACTCAGGACCTGAGCAATGTCCCTGGCTTCTTTTTACTCAAGGCTAGCACTCTACCACTTGAGCCATAGCGCCACTTCCGGCTTTTCCTATATATGTGGTGCTGGGGAATCGAACCCAGGGCTTCATGTGTATGAGGCGAGCACTTTACCACTAGGCCATATTACCAGCCCACTTCTTGCCTTCTAAAGTAGTGTTGGTTTTTTTGTTTGTTTGTTTGTTTTTTAATGCTAAAGTGGTCCAATTCTAAAAATATAAAAAAGAAAATAAAAAACGTATTTTTTATTAGCGCTGTTATCCTTATCTATGTCTTTTTTTTTTTTTTTTTTTTTTTTTTGCCAGTCCTGGGCCTTGGACTTAGGGCCTGAGCACTGTCCCTGGCTTCTTCCCGCTCAAGGCTAGCACTCTGCCACTTGAGCCACAGCGCCGCTTCTGGCCGTTTTCTGTATATGTGGTGCTGGGGAATCGAACCTAGGGCCTCATGTATCCGAGGCAGGCACTCTTGCCGCTAGGCTATATCCCCAGCCCCTATCTATGTCTTTTATATAAATAGTGCTTATATAAAATCTGATACGTGAGAAAGACTTGCTGGTCTTTCTTGGTTGTAGTAGTTTTATATTAATTTTCTTAGCTGTACTGTATTTTTTGACTTGTAGCTTACTTTGAAAATATTATTTGTTCAAGTACATAGAATATAAAGGTTTTCTCTAATATTGCTATGGGTTAATATTACTAAGTACATGACAGAAATCTTGATGATGACCAATGAATATTTATGTTCTTTCCATATTTGTCCTTTAATAGGCTTGTTTTTGTATATTTTATTAATGTTCCTCTAATACTTAAATATATATTGGAACTCATACTTACCATTATATTGTTATTATTCCTACTAAATTTACCTCAAACCCTGATGTACTTTTAATGATTTTTTTTCCATCCTTTGCAGTTCAGTTTCACATTGCCCACTTATATGAAACACAGGTGAGTGTTTTAACTTACCTAACTTAAAAAAAAAAAAAGAGAAACAAACCAAGATCATCATTTCTATTATGAGCATGGAATATTATGCAGACAGTTTAATGGATTTCTGGCCATTACCTCTTACATAAATTTTCTATTATACTAATTAAATGTGTTCACTATGTTGCTTAGTAAGATTTTAGAGAAGTTTCATTGAATATGACTTGCCTCTAAGCTTGATTCACAAGCTCAAATGGCTGTATTTAAGATTTCCCATACTTGTGAAGCAAAATGCCTCATTTTCTTTTCAAAATGTTATAGATGCCTGTTGGAATGCATTGTTTTCAAATAGTTCCCTTCACTTTTTCTTAAGATGAGTTCTGTGTCTCACTATTTAAAATTATCTTATAATGTCATCACCATTACTTTCATAGCTGCTTTATTTTAAAACTTTTTCAATTTAATTCTAGAACATTTTGTTTTGTATATGGCAGTATTTTGTTTTAATGTTTATGACAAAAGGCATAACACACTTGACTTTATACAGTGCCATGGAATATCAGGGATAAATTTGTTTGGCAAAACAATTCAGTAACTCTAGTTTGTAGCCGTGCCCCTTCCCCGCCATTTCATAACAGGAAATCTATTATCTGGTTATATGTATGCATAATTTCTCTCTTTTTTCCTTCCCTTTCTCCCTCCCTTCCTTCCTTGTACTGGAGCTTGAACTTTGGGCGCTGTCTCTGACCTCCTTTTGCTCAAAGCTCCTCCATCTGAGCCACAGCTCTACTTCTTTGGCTTTTTGTGGTTAATTAGAGATAAGAGTGTCTTGGACTTTTCCTACCAGGGCTGGCTTCTAACTGCAATCCTCAGATGACAGCTTCTTGAGTAGCTATTATTACAACTATGAAGCTACCAATGCCTGGCTGCATAATTTCTTATTTTGATATTTTGACCTGAGTATAACATAAAAACTAATATTCAAGAGACATGATCCTGCTACAACTGATTATTAATATCACTATGGAATGTAATCAAATACTTTGAGATGAGTTAAGCTAGTCGATCTCAAACCCAGCTAAGAAGCAGAATAGTATGGGAAACATTACAAATCAGTCACCATGAGGAGCTTTACAAAAAAAGACTCCTTTCTAACACTAATGATTACCTCTACCCTCATGCTCACTGAATCAGAACTGATGCATATTCAGGTTGAATTCTAACCTTCCCCTAAACCCATTTTCTAATTCTTGATGTGTTGTCACTAGCTGCAGCATTTTAGCATTTTTATCTTTAATGAATGTTTTTTAGGTGACGGAATTCCATTTACTTGGCTACTTTGAAATTTGTATTCAGTTATCTTGGCATTTATTGTTTCGTATGAAAAATGGTCTATTGGTGTTATTGTTGAACCCTGTAAATGTAATATAAGGAGCAGTGCCCTTGCCATTAATGAATTTTACCAATCAAATTAAATAAAACCAAAAGAATCAAACTCATGACCAGAGTAGGAATTATTAGGTAACAAATAGTAAAATGATGATCTGCTGAGTGTTTCCCTGCCTTTAATTTTGTAAAACTACAGCAGTGCTTTCCAAAAGCAACTTAAAACTTATGATATTCCTAAACCAAAAAAAGGTATGTAATGTCGAAGTGATAATGTTGAATTTGTTGAAAAGCAACATGTCTGTAGTAGAAGTTGGATAGCGTTATTCTTCTCAAAATATACAAAACCAAGCGAGGTGCCAGTAGCTCATACCTGTAATCCTAGCTACTCAGGAGGCTGAGATCTGAGGGTCCCGGTTCAAAACCAGCTCAGGAAGGAAAGTCTGTGAGAATTTTATCTCCAGTTACACACACACACACACACACACACACACACACACACACACACACACACACACACACACACACACACACACACACACACACACACACACACACACACACACACACACACACACACACACACCACACACACACACACACACACACACACACACACACACACACACACACACACACACACACACACACACACACACACACACACACACACACACACACACACACACACACACACACCCCCCCCCCCCCCCCCCCCCCCCCCCCCCCCCGAGGGTCCCGGTTCAAAACCAGCTCAGGAAGGAAAGTCTGTGAGAATTTTATCTCCAGTTACACACACACACACACACCCACACACACCCCACCCCCCAATGGTTTAGGTGGTAGACTGCCAGCTTTGTGTACAAAAGCTAAACTTCGGGTAGGCCCTAAGTACAAGGCCAGTATCAGCAAAAGTAGGTTAAGTACTTAAGAAATACTCTTAACAGGGATAGGAAGACTTGATGGTATGACAATGTTGGATCTCTCTATGTTAACTTACACATTTAAGAAAATACCACTATAAAATTATCAACAACATAAGGAGTTAGCTGTAATATCGAATATCAGTTTAGAGTAGCCAGGCTAAACCTGGATGGAAATTGAATAGGTTGTACTAACCCTGCTAACAGTAAAATATGCAGTAAAACCCATATAATTAGCAGTCTGGTAGTAGCATATGAATAAGCAAAGAGATCCAAGGTATATATCCCAAGAGTAAACAGGTACATATAGAAATTGCCATATGATAAAGATATCATTAGTTGCTTGGCTAGGGTGGGTTTATTGATAATGATTCATTTTAACTTACAAATTTATATTATTCACAAGAATAAATTCCAAATGAGGTAGGGTAAAAAATGTTAATTTATAAAAAGAGACCTTATAGCTGGGCTCTGGTGGCTCATGCCTGTAATCATAGGTACTCAGGAGGCTGAGACCTCAGGATCATATTTTAAAGCCAAACCAGGCAGGAATGTCTGTGAGACCCTTATCTCCAACTAACTACCAAGAAGCTGAATGTGAGGCAGTGGCTCAAGAGGTAGAGCACTAGGCCTGAGCAAAATTGCTCAGGGACACCACCTAGGCCTTGAATTCAAGCCCCAGTATTGTACCCTTCACCAATTAAAAAAAAATAATTCTATACCTATTAGTGGAAAATACAGTGAAATGCTTGTCAAACCTAGTGTAGGAAAGTAGTTTCTAATTGTTGCTAAAAAATGTAGTGGCAATAAAATAAACAATCAGCCTGAATAACTTAAAAATAATTTTCTGTATCACCTGCCTAAAACACCACTATGAATTCAAAGGACACCTAAGAAACTTGGAAAAGAACTTATCACATACTGCTGACAAAAAGTTACTTTTTTTGTCTCTAATATGTTCTATTTTTTCCCCTGAAAAATTGAGGAACAAATGAAATCTTGATGGAAAATGAAGGAGAAAGGCATGGCCAAACAAATAAAAAAAATGTTACAGAAAGTAGGCTTTTAACCACTTGTAAAAGTACTCAGATTAGTTATAGAAATGCAAATTAAAATGATAGAATACAATCTCCCACTTCTCAGAATAGTGAAAATTAAAAGTGCCCAGCGGGAAAGAAGCAGTACACACTTCAGGAATGTGAATTGGTATAATCTTGGTGTAGCAGCATTTAGCAATAGCCTAGCAAAACTGTTTTCACCAAGAAAATCCATCTCCAAAACAAGAAAATGTATAGGCCGAATAGCTGGAACATTCTCATCCCAAAATGTTGGAAATGACCCAATTCCCATTTAGAGGACAATGGCTATATAATCTATGGATTTGTGCAATGGAATACTATGTAACTATTCTATCAATGCGAGCTAAATATGGAATGATTTCCTTGATCTACTGTTAATGGGAAAAATTCATGTGTAGATAAGGAAATATTTGTGAAATAAAGGAAATATACATGTATAAAAATCTAAATGTGCCATTTAGACAAAAATACTGAGGATAAATCAGAAATAAAATGATTGGTTATTTGGAGTGAACAGAGCAAAAGTATGTAATTTCTTTTTTGTTTCCTGACGGGGAAACAAAAACATATGTAAGTTTTGCATATTGTCTTGTATTTTTGCATATGGGCTGTTATAGCTGGCAGTATTCCAGGTACCACGAAATTAAGTGAATAATGAGGATCAACCAGGCTGTGAGTGAACCTCAAATAGAATACAAACTTACAAGTTTTTTTTTTATTAGTTTGCATTTATTGTCCAGAGAATTTCATTGTCACATTCTCACATGAATTTATCTGTATTATAAATGAGCAGTTAACTATTCTGAAGAGGATAGGAGTAAAAGAAACTAACCCGTGTAACTTTGAAAACCCATGTTTTGATGTTACAGTGTAAGGCTGAGACAAAAGAACTAAATACATCTTTTACTACAGTTACTTTCTCATGGAAAAATGGATTAGAAGTTGCATAACTAGTTCATATGAGTATTAGGAAAAACAAGTATATTGTGTGTAATCAAAGCCATGTTTGTTGTTGTCATATAGAATTCACAGATAAGGAATTAAAGTTGGAATTTAAGGTATCTGAATTTACGGTCACTATATAGAGAGGAGCTAGTTGGATAGAAATAATTATAGTGTGTATGCATTCATAAACATTTTTCATAGCTTTGGTTGCTGGATAAAATTAGAAGCAGTTCCTTTTCCCAACAACAGCGAACATATTAGCTCAGATCTTTGCTTGTTATTTCATTTTTCTCAGAAAGGTTCAAGGGATCTTTAGGAGGAGGTGACATGGGTCATTCTATGTAGTGTCTAGGCAGGGAAACCACAAGTGGGGTCCTTAGAACATTTTAGACTAAAGTATTGTTTAGGGGAACCAATGTAGTTGGTGAATGAAAACTTACTTCATAACTGTTGATAATTTCAATTATCCTCAGTGTTTCCTATTTATATAGTATTGTTGCATTCAAAGTTCTTGGCTCATCACATTATTTGATCCTTAGGACAACCCTATAGAAAGAAAGATTTGGCATTATATCCTTTATATCAGTTGTTTTATGTTAAGTTGTAGTACATGATATCTCTGAGGTATGTAGGGCTAATTCTTTGGAGAAGATGTGTTTGCTCAGGCACTCATGTACTAGTTGTGATTTGCCTATGGAATTTGAAGTAGTATAAGTGTTTCACTGTAACTTTAGTAGTTTTGATATATTTGAAATCAGATTTGCTGTAAATATTTTATAAGATATAATAAAAACTGCATCTTTGAGCCTTAAATCTTAATTACTTTTATACTTTAAATTTTGTTACAATTTTTCTTTTGCCATATGATCTATTATTTGAGTTGCTTCATAATGGTATTTATGGACAAACAGAGTATATATTTGGAATCAGAGTAAGTATCTGATTTCAGTAATGTTACTCAAAAAGTTGAGATCACTTATTAAATAGGATGAGATTGTTTTAGCCATGGAGACTTGGCAAATTTCTAAATGGTAGTAGTTAATGATATTTGCTACAGTCCATGTTAAGTTTACTATTGTTAGGTACTCTGGAACATGGCCTATTCAGAGTTCTTCAGTGCTATAAGTGAACCCCCAATGGAAGCAGTACCTTGTTCTTTCAGGTTTTTTTTCTGAGTACGCTAACGCATTGTATTTGTATAGTTTTTACTACGTGAGATAGTTTTTTAAAGATGGTACTAATTTTTCTGTGAATGTCTCTATTCTTTAGAGGAAGTATCATTCTGCAAAGGAAGCTTATGAACAACTTTTGCAGACAGAAAACCTTTCTGCACAAGTAAAAGCAACTGTCTTACAACAATTAGGTATGTAGTAGTATATATTTTGTGTATTAAAAGTATTTCTCTATGTTTTACACAGTTGTTCAGAGTTGATCAAATTAATCTGAACCCAACATATTTCCATACTTTGCCAAGGATTTTCTATAACCTAGTCAATCTTATCCTTTTTGGCTGATGTGCTTTTTAAATTCTCAGAATTATTCCCTAGTATTTAACCCATGGGCAAGGATTACATTTTCCTCTTATGCTTAGCACATGCTTGGCACTCAAGAAAATTAAATGATTTGACTAAACTCACTTAATGGTCCGTGAGCTTCCCCTTATAGCTTAGCAATATCAGCAAGTATAGAATTTATCTAAAATTGTGAAACATCTAATATGGTATAGTTTCTATAAGCATACACTTCTGTTCTAATGTTGAACATGATGGGATCTAGCTATTTAATTGTCATGTGTTGATATCCAAGAAGATAATGAAGAAGCTGGACAACATGTAATTTTGTTGTCTAGTTATCAATTCTTGTTTTCTATTGGTACTTTGCATTTGATTGAGGTTTCTTTTCATTCTGGTTTTTTTTGGGGGGGGGTAGTCCTGGGGCTTGAACTCAGGGCCTGAGCACTGTCCATGGCTTCTTTTTTGCAAGGCTAGCACTCTACGTCTTAAGCCACAGCACCATTTCTGCCTTTTTCTGTTTATGTGGTGCTGAGGAATTGAACCCAGGGCTTCATGCATGCTAGGCCAGCACTCTACCACTAAGCCACATTCCCAGCCTCTCTTCATTCTTTATTCATATGGTTTCAGTTTTGGAAATGGTTTATTGTAATCAACTTTCACAATTATAAAATCTTATTGTAGCTTATTAACTGTAAATTGTGAATACATTGCCTTCATACAAACCTTTATTTTTAGTTTTTCTTTTTATCCATTAGAATTTTACTTTTCTGTACTCTTCAGAAATATGGAAAATCAAAATTTTTTTATCAAGTTATGTATAGTGTTATAATAGTGTGAAATTATGTTTTAATTAAAACATTTAAATCTGTTAGTATAAGAAGAAAAGGTTAAGATTCTTAAGTGAAAATACTAAGTGTGATGCTTTCAAAATGAAGAATTTACTCATTAAACTAATACTGAAATAGAAACTTTTGGAGGGTACAGTAGTAGAGTTCGATCTGAGAGCCTCAGGCTTATTAGGCTTGTGCCCTACCACTTGATCCAGTCCTCTAGCCCTGCTTGTGCTTGCTGATTATTTTCGAGATAGACTCTAGCAAACTTGTTCATGGGCTTTTCCTCAAAGTGCAGTCCTCTGGATCTCCTCCTCCTGAGTAGCTTAGTATTACAGGCATCTGCACTAGTGGCCAGCTAGTTTTTTAAATCACACTGTTATTCCATTTTTAATGTATTTGAGCATCATGGAGAAATATGTCAATAATAGAATATCTGTACCTTTTAAATTTTAATTAATAGGTTGGAATGATTCTGGTTTTAATTGTGCCTGATTCATGAATAACCTGACCTTTGGGACAGTGGTTTATTGAGTTTCAGAGTGTAAAAGAAAATTATTTCCCCTAATTGAGTCTTAATTTATGCCAACTTGCTTATTGCTGCTGCAGTCTCTTGTTGCACTAGATCCTGCTCTTACTAGTAATAGCAGGAGAAATATAGGAAAAGAGATGACAAATGGGTGGTTGACTAGAAATATATGGTTACTGTGGGTCAAGGGGTGTGACTCAGTGTTGAAACACCTGCCTAACAAGTACAAGTCTCTTGAGTTCAAATCCTGGTGAACTCCAAAAAGTAAAAGTGGTTGCCAGGTGTTGGTGGCTCGTACATGTAATCCTAGCTACTCAGTAGCTGAGACCTGTAGTATCAAAGTTCAAAGTTAGCCCGGGTAAACAAGCTTGTGACACTTCCATCTCTAATTAACCAGTAAAATGCCAGACTGCAGGCATGGCTGAAGTGATAGAAAGTACCAGCTGTGTATAAGAAAGCCTAGTGAGATCTCATGGCACAGGGTTCAAGCCCCAGTACAGTATTAAACGAAACCAAAAACATTGTAACTGTGTCTCCTTAAGGCAGTTGTTGGTGCATACATATACTGTGCATTGAACATGAAGAATAGAGTAATTGATTTATATTTGAATTGATTTACAAGTGATATAAAATCTACTGGTAATTTTCCACAATCTAATCATTGGATTGAATACCTAGTCATCTAATTCTTAGAAAATGTATTTATTAGACAACCAGTTGTGGTATTTATAACTTCTTAGGGTCTTGTACTTGGCCAGCGTACTTGCTCAGCTGGAAGTCTATCACTTTAGCTTCACTTCCAGTCCAGTTTTATGCTAGTTAATTTTGAAAGTAGAGTCTCTTGGACTTCTGTTCCCAGGCTAGCTTTGAACTATAGTACTATAGATCTCAGCCTGCTGACTAAGTAGGATTACAGTTGTCAGCCACCAGTGCTTGGTGTAGTTGGACAATTTTAATGTAGTTTTCTTATAGCCTTGAGGAATTTTTTAGTCGTCAGATGTGTGTCCATCCATCCTTGTGCCCGTCCATAATAGAACTCTATCTCAGAGCCTGGGCACTGCCCCTTTTGTTCTACCACTTAAACCATAGCTCTACTTCAGACATTTTTTTTTTTAATGGTTAATTGACGAAAAGAATCTCACAAACTTTCCTGCTCTGGCTGACTTTGAACCATGATGCTCTGATCTCAGCCTTCTGAGTAGCTCAATTTATAGGTGTGAGTCATTGGTGACCAGCTAGTTCATGTTTTTATATTCGCTATGTAAGGTGTGATTATATCTAGGCAATTCCAATGATGTAGTGTTTATATGTGTTTTAATCTGAACGGTCATTTATTATATTGGCCTATATTCTTTGGAAACAAATATTGTATTAATAAAGTAACTTGGAGCGTCTTAAAATGTACCTTAATTTTTGTTCTGATTTATTTCCTTTTGAATAAAAGCTCTCCCTCACTTTGACATTATTACCTTACTGTGAGAAAGAGATTTTCTTTCTTTTTTTTCTTTTCTTTCTTTTTTTTTTTTTTTTTTTTTGCCAATCCTAGGGCTTGGACTCAGGGCCGGAGCACTGTCCCTGGCTTCTTTTTGCTCAAGGCTAGCACTCTGCCACTTGAGACACAGCGCCACTTCTGGCCATTTTCTGTATATGTGGTGCTGGGGAACTGAACCCAGGGCTTCATGTTTACAAGGCAAGTACTCTTGCCACTAGGCCATATCCCCAGCCCCAAAACAGATTTTCTCATTGTAAGAATTGGTGGTTCTAAAGTTTGGTACTTTGAACTAAATACTTTGACTGAAAAGAGTATTGTTCTTCATTTTCTGCTTAGTATTCTGAAAACTAGAAGAACCATTATGTAATATGTGTAAATAATTTTAAATCACTATAGGTTGGATGCATCACACTGTGGATCTCCTAGGAGATAAAGCCACCAAGGAAAGTTATGCTATTCAGTATCTCCAGAAATCCTTGGAAGCAGATCCAAATTCTGGCCAGTCCTGGTATTTCCTCGGAAGGTGAGACTAAGGATGTATTTGCTTTCCTTTTTTCCTATTCCAACTAGGATATTTCAATTATAGTCCAGAATGTTAGTTTACAGTTACATCTTAAACAGTGCATTTTCTCTTTTAAATACATTATAGCAAATATTCCTAAAAGGTAAATTATAAAAGAGAGTTTCTTAATATGATCTTTTTTTCCTTTCTCATAGCATAAATGTCATAATAATATGGATTAAAAAATATATCCTGCAATATGGTTTTCTTTTTATCTCAGATACTTTAATATAGTATTCAATAGTGTGAATACTTTTTAGCATGTTTTAAAGTTTAATTCTAGCTTTATGAAAATATGTAGTGAACCACTTAAATTTTTTTAATAATGATGAAATTTTTTATTTTTGTAGTTAACTGATTTTATATTGTAAATTATTGACATGGTTTTAGGGGCTGGGGATATGGTCTAGTGGCAAGAGTGCTTGCCTCATATACATGAAGCCCTCGGTTCAATTCCCCAGAACCACATATACAGAAAATGGCCAGAAATGGCACTGTGGCTCAAGTGGAAGAGTGCTAGACCTGAGCAAAAAGAAGCCAGGGACAGTGCTCAGGCCCTGAGCCTAAGCCCCAGGACTGGGGGGGGAGGGGGAAGACATGGTTTTAATCTAATCTTTGGGAAGTTTTAAAAAAAATAACATACTTATCACAATTTGACTTGCTTTGGGGTTCAAGATGATCATTTACACATTCTTTGTCTTTCATCTTTAATAATAATAATTCTGATTTGGAATTTCCAAATCAGAATTGGTATTTCCCTTATCCTATTTTTTTGTTACCTTTTATGTTTGGCTTCTATTCTGTTTCATTTTGAGAAATTTTTATAAATTATAGTCTAGAACTTAGTAAAACGGCAAACTCAACTGCCAGTAAGAAACTGAGAGATTTGATGACTAATAATTTCTAAGGCTTTTTATTACTTACCTCCTTCAGGACTGTATTGAAGCTGATATGGGCCATCATTTAGCATATGTATATAAAAATGAGATTGTAGTGTGCTAATCATTGACCATGTTATCACTGAAATATAGAATGTTAGTGCTAAGAAAGACACTGTAAGCAATTTCATGTTATAAATGTACAAAGTGGCTTGAGGAGTGAAGTGTTTTGTTCAAAGTCACATAGATTCAAGAGCAAGGAATAGATAATAGTATATACTAAGGCCTTTTTTCAGTTCCACAAGGCTATCTCAGAGGAATGTAGATAAGCTTATAAAACACTGATTTTAGGAACTATTGCTTGCCCCTTTCCAGTGGTTTTATAAAAACGTGATTTTCTCTAAACTTGAAATATGATTTTGATTTAACATGAAGAAGAAAAACAAAAGGAATCTTTTCTATCTGTGAAGCATTCTCTTTATTTCTGGCTTCTCTCCCTGTTTGGCATTATTTCTGATACTTCACAGATTTCACTTTATAAGGCAGTTTACTGTCCTGAAACAGCCTTCTTTGTCTCCAGTTACTAACTTATCTGATATGCCTGTTCTGCAAGGGCTTATTTTTACCTTTCACATGTGTTTTGTGTTCTTATAGTCTATCTTCAACATTGATAAAATCAGTATTTCTACACTTAAAGGAATCTTAAATTCCAGGACCATTTCCGTTCTTTTAATATCTTCATCTTGTGTCCAAAAGTGAGCATATTTTAAACAATATTCATCAATATTGTTCCCCAAGTTAGCTAGTCTCCTCTTCCTTTTGTCAAAAACATGACCATTTTCCTTCCTTTTGTGGTACTGAGGATTGAACTATACCCAGCCTCCTTGTCTGAACTATTTAATCAGGGTTTAAAACAAACTAGTAGCTCTCTACTTGTTTGGACATCTAATCAGTTAATCATGGAATCTATTTTTTTTGTGTGTATATCTTATGTGCTTGCCATTTCTATTACTTCCTCCTGCTCTAAACCAGTGAGTGTGAACATCCTCTGTTTTACTATCCATATTTTTTCTTTTTAATGTATTCTATATATTATTAACAGACCCGTCTTCCTGTAAAATGCTTTCATTGTTCTATTCCTTTTATTAGGAAAACAAACTTGAGGGTATTCTTGGATGCATTGAAAATTCTCTGTTGTTTTGTGTTTGTACTTATATTGCTCATACTAGTCAAATCTGTTTGAAATGCTTTCGCTCATTTTCTCTGCCTGAATCAGTGGCTCCCAGACATTTAGATCGTACAGATGAGAAAATTTCAAATAATATTTATGAGGATAAAAATACAGTGATTGGGCAAGTAAAGATGTTCAATTTTTTTTTCTGTTGCTGCTTACTCCCAGTATTATTATAAAATAAATGAATTACTGGACAGATATTTTAGTTTGCCTATTTAAAAATGCTGTTTCTAATCTATTAATTTGGCAAAATAGCTCTGTATTTGGTGGTAATATGGGATTCACTGATCTGAATAATAAACATCTGCACATTCACATCCCTTATTCTTACCCATGTCCTTTCCTTCTTAAATCCTGCAGGGTATTGTAGCCTCATATATTGTCTATGCTAGCCTTTTGATGTGTTGTCCCATTTACCGTGTCTTGAATCCTCAAACAGTGAGCTCCCTTAAGTCAGGGACTAGGATTTGTTTGGTATTTCCTAGCATCCACTATTAGAATTTCTGTATTTATAATTGCAGCTGTTGTATCTATCCATCAGGTACAGTCATATTAAGAAAATGACAGGTTCTTGAAACTTTAATCTTATTTTTCAATATACTTCACCCAATTTATTCTATTTTCTAATATTTAGTTTGAGATTAACTATGTTCCATTTGCACTTTTATAAATTATTATTTCTCTATGTTACTGAGTAAAGGGAATTGAAGTCTAATTCATCAAATGTTACCAACATACAATTTTTAAAAATATTTGTTTTTTAATAATTTTTCTTTATTATTGCTATTCAGTAGTTGAACAAAGAGGTTACCATCCATAAATCAGATTATAAAAGTACAATGTTTTTTGGTATGTCACCCCTTTCTTCATTTTTTCCCTGTTGTCTCCTCTTCCCATTCCTACTCTCAAGTTACATAGTTTCATTTTTGCGTAATGTGCATTGTCTATCATTTGATCACCTTTCCTCCATTTGTGTGCCCTGCCCTTTTGCCTTCCCTTCCAAAACATGTTTCCACTTGGTATTCATTTTGATAAACAGTACATTAATTGTTCGGAGGAGTTACACCTTTGGATTCCTCCCCTAAGTATTAACTCTTATTCTTCTATGTAGGAAACTAGAGATCAGAATGGACACGTAGAGTAAGGAGGGGCTGTGCTTAACTTACAGTATTGTAATATTGAAGTGATAATGTCTGTTTTTATTTCAATAGAGTTCATTAATATAAAATGCTTTAGCACCTATAAGACAGACTGTAATACAGTTTATTGAGGGGACAATTATATACTCTTAATTTCCTGGTATATACCATACATATGACCATAAAGATATTAGGTTTTCAAAAAATGCTTTGATACATAGTCCATCCTTTCAGCAAATAAATTTAATTTATTTCAGTATTAATGGAATTTTTTTTCCCCCCTCTTCCCTGTCAGGTGCTATTCAAGTATTGGGAAAGTTCAGGATGCCTTTATATCTTACAGGCAGTCTATTGATAAATCAGAAGCAAGTGCAGATACATGGTGTTCAATAGGGTAAGACTTTGTATAAAATTAGCTATAATTACTGTGTAAAGATAGTTAAGTCATATAATGTACTTTATAGTTTAAATCATGCTATGATACTATGCCATTATTCTTAGTGGATGTTTCTTTTTTTCTCTTAATTTCTCTTTGTAGTGTGCTATATCAACAGCAAAATCAGCCTATGGACGCTTTACAGGCCTATATTTGTGCTGTACAATTGGACCATGGCCATGCTGCAGCCTGGATGGATCTAGGCACACTCTATGAATCCTGCAACCAGCCTCAGGATGCCATTAAATGCTACTTAAATGCAACTCGAAGCAAAAGTTGTAGTAATACCTCTGCACTTGCAGCACGAATTAAGTATTTACAGGTACAACTTTTAAATAGTTTTTTGTTTGTTTGTTTGTTGTTGTTGTTGTTTTTAAGTTGCATATTTCCCTAGGACACTCAGGCAGCAGGAGGGTGGCCGGAAAGTTTTGTCTAGTTGTGTTTTGATGTCTATAATCTGTTTCCATATTTTGTAACATACCATAGCTTTTAATATTATTTTACTTTTCATTTTAAGTAAGATATACAGTATTTTAAAAGATGCTCTTTTGCACATTGACGCTGTTGATGCATATTAATTTACATAATTTTTTTCTATGTACTGTCTACATTTTTAAGTTGTCATAGCATTTTAGAGAAAAGAACACAAACACTGTCTTTCACTCTTGCTTGGAGTTTCATGAGAAGACAGATATGAGAACTTTGAAAACAGAGCTCAGCTTTGTTTTGATTCTCACAAAGGTTTATATTCTGGTTACCCTCTTTATCATTCTAAAGCCCCAAATTTAGAATCTATTTTCTTTTAAAAACAATTAGCTATAGCATTTAGGAAGATTTAGTGGACTTGCTCTTACTCAAGTAGGCTTGTGTTAAACTTGCTTTTTACATAATTTTTCCTAGGCTCAGTTGTGTAACCTTCCACAAGGTAGTCTACAGAATAAAACTAAATTACTTCCTAGTATTGAGGAGGCATGGAGCCTACCAATCCCCGCAGAGCTTACCTCCAGGCAGGGTGCCATGAACACAGCACAGCAGGTGAGAAGTTGGGTTATGTTCTGCAGGTGCCCAGCTTTAAGGGTTCTTTTCAATCTGTAGTGGTCAAGCTTATTTTAACTAAGCATAGAAGGCTTTTTATTAATGGAAAGCCTTTTGATTTAATTGCAGAAGGGAATCTAGATCAAAATAAAATTCCCTTTGATATGGGAAGAAATTTTGGGGTACCAATTTAGAACCTTTGTGCATTTTCATGATTCTCAGAGATTTCCTAGCATAATGCTTCCGTTGTTGAGTTAATTTTGAAAGCAAGTTTTTCCAAGGAAGGTACACACTCCACCACTGACAATTCATTTGATTTCAATTTTCAACAATCACAACCAGCGATGTCCACATAGCTTTGAAAAGAATGTAGCTTGTGAAGTTTTATAATTTGAAGGAATGAATTAAGAATATATAGAACCCTATTTTTGTCTTCCTTCTGTGATTCTTAGGCTTGTAAACCTCATCATCCAAATACTGAACCTGTATTAGGCCTCAGTCAAACACCAATTTCACAGCAACCCTTGCCACTACACATGATTCCTTCTAGCCAAGTAGATGACCTGTCCAGTCCTGCCAAGAGGAAAAGAACATCTAGTCCAACAAAGGTATATGTTTTAGAGAAATAGAAAATCCCTGTCAAAAAAGAAGCTCCAACTGCCCTGAAATTGTGCAGTTTGAACATCTCCTGTCCTTTACTTTAAATCTGTGGACATCAAAAGAGTGAAAGGTTTGAGTTTTTTCCATCCCAAATTTTAGACTCATATTAAATATTGAAAGTAGGGATAAATTTGCATTCATCAAATCATTTTATTCATCTCCCTGCCGTTAAGCTCTCAGCACACTTTTCATCATCACTTTTTTTACTGACATTGAAATAAATTTAGTGTTGGATCTAGCAGTGTTGTAAATAGGCTAGTTGTTTGGGCCGTAGTTTAGGGGTGGGCCTTTTTTTGGGTGGCTTATTAAAGTATCAGTATTCTTTAAATTTATGATTTCTAATTTTAATATGCATGTAAGATTATTTTTTAAAGAATGTAACATTATAACATCTTTTTGTATGTAAATATTCCAATTCATATTCATTTGGCCTCCATTAGTCATTATTGTTAACTCTGTGGACTTAACTAAATACTTGTAATTTTTTTTTTAAATCAATTTTCCTCAGAGTACTTCTGATAATTGGAGTGGTGGCCATGGTATGTCACATCCTCCTATACAGCAACAAGCTCATTCGTGGTGTTTGACACCACAGAAATTACAGGTATGTAAGATAAGCTTTTGAGAAATTATTTTTCTTTTGAAAAGACATAGAGATAGTAAGCTTAAAGTTTAAAGTATTAATTCTTGAATGAATTCAGTATGCCCATAAGTAAAAGGGACCCCCATATACCAGAATTCACTTGTTTTTGTTTTTTTAAACAGATAAGTAATAAAAATAGTTCAAACTAGATAAAAGAATAAATCTAGATTACATAGCTCACTTCCCAGCTGTAGACAAGTAGTATTAATAGTTTTTAACTGACTTTCTAGGGATATGTTTTTCATATATGTGCACACCTCTCTCTCTCTCTCTCTCTCTCTCTCTCTCGCTCTCTCTCTCTCGCTCTTCCCCCTTTAAAAACAGATCCCAAAATACTGCACACAAGAAGTTCCTTCCCTCTTATTTGTGGTTATACTTTGTGCTGCTTCAGCAGCCTACAATCGTCCATGGTCCAAAATTATTAAATGGAAAATTCCATAAATAAAGCAGTAATATCTTTTTTTTTTGAGTATTAGAAAAGTCTTGAAGATATAAACCAAATATTCTTTTGGTTTATTGGATTTTGATCTTTTAAACTACAGTATTCTAATGGGCATAATGAAATCCTATTCTACCCCACAGGGATGTGAACCATCCCTTTGTCCAGAGTATCCAGGCTGTCTAGTCTACTTGGCCCTTAGTCACTTAGTAGCCATCTCATTTATCCAAATAACTTTCAATATTGTAGTGCCTACATTGAAAGAATCTATTTTTATTAACAATGGCTTTTTTGAAGTAAAAAAGTGAAAGTTGTTACCTTCCCAAGAAAAGGAAAATCATGTGCTATGGTTGCCTAGAGCTACAGTAAAAAGGAGTATCTGTGACATCGTGAAGAAGAATAAAGGAATTTGTTCTACTTTTAGTGTTAGACCTCAAACTATAAAAGTTATGACCATAGTATATTAGGATGAGGATGGAAAATGCATTAAATGATAAGCATGATATATATCTAGTTTCAGGCTTCACTAGGAGGTCTTAAAAGGTATCGTTTTTAGACAAGTGGTTCTGCTATATGTTAATTAATAATAGGTTTTACAGTTCTTTTCATGTCAGTATATAAAGAACTTCCTTGGTTTATGATATATTTCTTTAGATTTTACAGTATTATTCAAACCGATCACTAGTCGGACATTGAATTTGTCTTCAAGTTTTACCTTTTCCAAAGAGTGCTGGTATCAGTGTACTATTCATAGTGTATTTTAAAGCTTGAAGAATTTTATAAATACCAAAAAGTATTGTATTAATGAATACAACTTCATCATCATCTTTTCCAAAGATCACATTAGAGTAAACTTTCAGATGGATGCATAATTCATTTTTTTTTTTTTTTTGGCCAGTCCCGGGCCTTGAACTCAGGGCCTGAGCACTCTCCTTGGCTTCTTTTTGCTCAAGGCTAGCAATCTGCCACTTGAGCCACAGCACCACTTCTGGCCGTGTTCTATAGATGTGGTGCTGAGGAAAAGAACCCAGGGCTTCATGTATACGAGGTGAGCACTCTTGCCACTAGGCCATATTCCCAGCCCCAGATGCATAATTCTTATTAAGAGTTTTTGAACTTTGGAAAGAAATTCATGTTGGGTTTGATGATTGTTTGTGAATAATCATCTAATCTCATACTGTTTCAGAGTTGATTATTTCAGAGCAAGGTTGCTCACAATTTTGTAGCTTGTTTCTGAGGTATATTTGGACATATTTTGATGTATATTGACTGTATTTTCTTTTTCTTTTCTAGCAGTTGGAACAGCTCCGCGCAAATAGAAATAATTTAAATGCAGCACAGAAACTGATGCTGGAACAGTTGGAAAGTCAACTTGTCTTAATGCAACAACACCAAGTGTGTATAACACTTTTTTTCTCTAAAGTTCGTTGATATTTTCTGTATTTTTTTGTGTCATCATTTTAGAACACAGTCATATCTATGTCCACTTTCTACCAGTATTTGGTTGAATTCAGTAGCTGATGCTTAAAATGCTGGTGATTGTTGTTGGTTTGTTTGTGCTGCTACTGGGGCTTGGACACAGAACCTGTAGACTGTCTCTTAGCTTTTTTGCTTGAAGCTACAGCTCTACTCTTCACTTTTTGGTAGTTAATTGGAAATAAAAGACTCTTGGATCTGCTTGGGCTGGCTTTGAACAGTGATTCTGAAGGCTTTCTATACTGATTTCCATAGTACTTGCAGTTATTTACATTCCCATCAACACTGTATTAGGGGCAGGGTCCCTTCTCCATATTCTCTCCAGCATCTTTTGTTGTTTCTTTTTCTTTTTTTTCCATAAAGAAGAAATATCACACTTTATTTAATACTGTGACCAGTTCAGCCTTCCCTTCTCCCCCTGGAAAGGATCTCCAGTTGAAGAAAGAACTTTCCTGCATGTTAATGGTTCCTGATGATTTAGATTAGTCTTTCTTTATTTATTCTTTCTGTAAATTAATGGGTAAAGGGGAGGGTTTCTGTATTAATTAGATCACTGATGGCTGTTTTTGAAAGTCAGCAGAGTGGGTATCTACCTTTTTACCCCTGGACTTGTACTTGTGAGCAGTAGCACTGCAAAACAAAAGGAAACAAAACAAAAGCAAACATGCTAAGCACTTTGCCAGAGTAACCTTCCATATATACTTGTCATCTTAAAATACACACAATTTAAAATGTACTTTTTTGGGGGGGGGCTGGAAAATGATGTACAAACGTGATACTTTTGTTTACATGTAAATACATGATAGCTATTTCTTTTTCCTAAAAAGTGGTTATAATAAAATAAATACAAAACAAATTAACCAATATACTTCATGTGCTGAAAGTGAAAACCCATATAAAATATATAACTAAGTAGACTTTAAAATCTTTTAAGGACTAATTCTTCGATTGATAATATTTGTTTTCCTAACTTCTGTTTCATAGATACAAAATATATTTCAAAATAACTTTTTTCTCCATTGCATTCTATAAATAAAATGCTTTCTTTATAGAGTTACTGTTTTCAACCTTAATAAATTAAATGTTTTGATCAAATTTCCTTGATTTACATCTTTCCATCTGTACAGTGTGGTGTTCTACACTATGGCCAACCAAAAGAGAATTTATTTTTTATTTTTATTTTTTGGGCAGATGAGACAAACAGGAGTTGCACAGGTACGACCTACTGGTATTCCTAATGGGCCAACAGCTGACTCATCACTGCCTACAAACTCAGTCTCTGGCCAGCAGCCACAGCTTGCTCTAACTAGAATGCCTAGTGTCTCTCAGCCTGGAGTCCGCTGCCCAGGGCAGCCATTAGTCAATGGACCCTTTTCTACAGGCCATGTTCCCTGTAGCACATCAAGAACGCTGGGAAGCACAGATACTATTTTGATAGGCAATAATCATGTAACAGGAAGTGGAAGTAATGGAAACGTGCCTTACCTGCAGCGAAACGCACTCACTCTACCTCATAACCGCACAAACCTGACCAGCAGCGCAGAGGAGCCGTGGAAAAACCAACTATCTAACTCCACTCAGGTATTGGTTTCTTCTCAAATAAAAATTTATCTTTATTGGGTGCATGTCTGTGCATATGCATGAACACAAGGCCTTGGGCACTTCCCTTTAGCTTTTTT
Source organism: Perognathus longimembris pacificus (assembly GCF_023159225.1). Lineage (NCBI taxonomy): Eukaryota > Metazoa > Chordata > Mammalia > Rodentia > Heteromyidae > Perognathus > Perognathus longimembris. The sequence goes on along the minus strand of NC_063188.1, from coordinate 81,894,556 downwards.
GCTCAAAGCTGGAGCTCAATCACTTGAGCCACACCTCTGCTTCTGGCTCTTTGCTGGCCAAATCGAGACAGGAAACTCAACAAATCTCCTGCCCAGGATGGCTTCTAACTGAGTAGCTAGGAATACAAAAGATTTCTACTTCTTGATCAGCTAGATTTATAGGCTTAATCCACTGGCTACCTGCCTGAGGAACTGTTTTTGTACTACAATGTTATTACTATGTTGTCATTTGGTTTATATGTATATATTTTCTTCTGTAAAATTATCACAAATATAATCTTGGAAATTTGCAAAGGAACATGAAAATAAACCATATAATACACACATACACACTCCACATTTACTTTACAGTAGCCAACAAGAATAAAGGATGGGTACGAGTGGGTAGGATGCCAAGGGGTCAGAACCAACTGAGAAAAGGAAAACTCAAGATTGAGCCTCAGGGTATCCTAGTTTAGTAGACCAGGAAATTGAAAAGCTAGCTAGGAGCAGCTGAAGATGATTGTCCTGTGAAGGTAGCAGGTGATCCAGGAAAATGTAAGTGATAGCGTGTAATCCAATGAAAACAGGAAGGCATGATCAAAAAACATCTGAAGTAATGTTGTTAGATCCAGTAAGTGAGCTTGACCTTCTGAGGTATTTAATGACATTTATAGTGTTGACCAATTACAGGTTACAGGCAAAGTTTACTTTGTGGCCTGTGTTTACTGTTGTTTTGTTTTGTTCTCTCCCCCCCCTCCCCCCAGTCCTGTGGCTTGAACTAAGGGCCTAGGCTCTGTCCCTGAGCTTCTTTGCTCAAGGTCATCACTTTACTATTTGAGCCACAGTACCACTTCTGGCCTTTTCTGTTTATGTGGTACTGAGGAATCAAACCCAGGGCTTCCTTCTACTACTAAGCCACATTCCCATCCCATGGATTGGTGTTTTTTTTGTTTTGTTTTGTTTTGTTTTTCAGCCAGTGAACTAATGGTGGTTCATGTATAGTTTTTGAAGGATGTGGGGCGGGGGCAAGGGGGAAAATGTCTTACATTATATGACGTAGAAAGTTTAAATATTTGCCATGTGACTCTCTGTAGAAAAGGTTTTTAAAACTTTTGGATAGGAGCAATTGCTGTGTATTAAAGTTCTGAGACTAATTGGCTGTTAATAAAAGAGTCTTGGTTAGGATTGTAAGGTGTCGTTCTATTACTTTTTTTCACGTCTAATTCCCTGGTTTGCTATGTTGCTGAAAATTTAAAGAAACACTCACTTAACCTTATTTTGGAAACAATATCATTTAGAAAGTAATTCCTACCCGAGTGTTTTGGCCTAGACCTGTACTTTTAGCACTTCGGAGAGAAACAAGGCAAGAGGGTTAAGAGTATGAGGGCAACCTGTGCTCTGTAGCAAGACCCCGTCTCAAAACCAAAGAAATGAGCAACAGCAGCCAAGACCTCAGTTTGCAGGCCACAGGTGTGTGACTGCGAATAATGTGACAGGGTGACTCAGCCCTTTAAGACTCATATCTGTAGAAGCTTTGTTGTATAAGTAATGAAGTTAATAAATTTTTCTAAACTACTGTTGACCGGATCCGAG
>NC_063188.1:81157992-81217481 GCF_023159225.1 Perognathus longimembris pacificus | reverse complement strand
ATAAAAGAGAACCAAATGCTTTTAAGAGAAATCTATACCTCTGGAAGATGAATAGAGTGACTCTTCAGTCAGAAGCACCAGGAAAAATAGAAAAATGTCAATTCTCGAAAGGGAAACTGGAAATAATTCTCAGTATGTCTATTGTTGGATCTTGGAACCTAGTCTCTAAAAACTTTTTGAAAATGAAACAGTCAGGAGCCACTTGGAGCTTCACTTGATTTATTCCCTCATGAAAATGTGCAGAAATATTCCATCTATGGGCTGGAAATAAAATCAAAAATATAAAAGTAGAAGGAAAGCCATTTCTATATTTTTTATCAGACCCATGGATGATTGCTAGTGGCAGCACATGTTATCCTAGCTAGTCAAGGAGCTGATACCTGAGGGTCACAGTTCAAAGCCAGCCCAATTAACTACTAAATAACTGTCAAAAGGCTAGAAGTGAAAGTGTGGCTCAAGAGGTAGAGTGCCAACCATGAGTAAAAAAGCTAAGGGACAGTGCCCTGGCCCTGAGTTCAAGCCCTAGTACTGACACACACATGAAAGTCAGACTGATGAAGAAATGTCAACAACTCAAAATTCAGTGGTCTGCTCATGATCTTTATGTTCAAATGTACTCATGGAAGAGCTCCTTTTTTTTTTCACAATGCAGCAACCATTGGTGGCTTGTGCCCATAATCCTAGCTACTCATAGGAGGCTGAGATCTGAAGATCATGGTCCAAATCAGCCCAGGCAGGAAAATCTGTGCCACTATTATCTCCAGTTAACTACCAGAAAACCAGAAGTAGCACTGTGGCTCAAAGTGGTAGAGTGTTAACCTTGAGCAAAAGAGCTCAGGGACAGTGCCTCAGGCCCTGAGTTCCAGCCCCATGATGGACAAATAAAAATAGGGTAGCTGGCTCCATCTCTGGAAATACTGCCTAGCAATTGAGTCCCAGGGTACCAAATCATCTCTGGTTCTCTGGAGAGGCAGGAGCCAATTCCAGCCAAGAAGAGGACCAAACTTCTCTAACCCCTAAGACTAATTAGAGTCCCTGAGCTGCGACTGTCCCATTTTTACAGAACTCCCTTTTACTGCTTCATATTTTTCTGTAGTATGGTTTTCCATGAAATACCTCTTATATCTCATTTATTTTTATCACATCTCTCCACACTAGAAAATAGAATTCCTGAGGGCAGGGATGGTGTGTGTGTGTGTGTGTGTGTGTGTGTGTGTGTGTGTGTGTGTGTGTGTATTTTCCTGCTGTAGCCCCAGTCCCTAGAATGGATAGGAATGCACAGCATACAACATAAAAACACCAAAGAGAATTTTGCCTATTTATTCTTTCTTTTTATTATCTCTCTGTGTCTCTAGAGGTCTCTGTCTCTCTCTCTCTCTGTTTCTCTGTTTTCTTGCTCACAGGTAGCACACTAGTACTTGAGCTGGCTTTGAACTTTGATCCTCCATATCTTGACCTCCTGAGTAAGCTAGGGTTACAGGCTCAAGTCACTGCCACCCACCTCATGAACTCAATTTTTACTTGTAAATATATTAACATGAATCCACCTGCTAGTTTCCAAATTTTAAGATTTATTTGTGAAAGACTTTCCCTGTACATAATTTTGGGCCCTTTTTTGTTTTGGTACAGTATAGCAAGTATTCAAATGACAGCGATGAGAAGGGATTGCCCCAAAGGAAACAAGATTCAGCTGACAATTGAACAAATGCAGCACATAAACATTCAAGCCATGCCACTGGGCATCCAGTTCCAAGGAAAATCTAGTAGTTTTTCCTTTTCCCCTCACCTACACAGGGGAAAGGACATAAACTACCCTTTCAATATGTTTATTTGTAGATTGCTGGATCAGGAGAAGGACAGTACCTGTCTCAGTTTCTCTAACCCTAGGTTCTGAATCCTAGGGCTGGTTGTCTTGGGTGTGGGGGCAGGAGCCTCCCTTAATATGACTCCCACTGCTGAGATAGGGAATAGGGCTTGTAAGTCTTCCTTGAGGCAGGGCTGTTGTGTGGAGCCAGTTCTTCTAGGAAGGGAAGCCTAGAAGCTCTGGGGTGGAGGTCCAAGGTCTCAGATAAACAGAGAGTGTTTGCTCTTTTCTTTTTTTTCTTGTCTTACTTTTTTTTTATTGTCAAACTGATATACAGAGCAGTTACAGCTTCATACTTTAGGCATTGGCTACATTTCTTGTACTGTTTGTTGCCTCCTCCCTCATTCCCCCCTCCCCTTCCCCCTTTCCCTTTCCCCACTATGAGTTGTTCAGTTCATTTATACCAAACAGTTTTGCAAGTATTGCTTTTGTAGTCGTTTGTCTTTTTTTACCCTGAGTATCTCGATTTTGGTATTCCCTTTCTATTTCCTAGTTCTAATACCAGTATACACGGTTTCCAATGTACTCAGATAAGATACACAGATACTGTAGGTACAACCATAGGAAGGGGATATAAGAGGATCATCAATAATAGAAGCTACGGTTTCACATCGCATGTTGATAGTAATTACAACAGTGATATGACAGTCGTTTCCATAAAATGGAGTTCAATTTACTTAGCATCATCTTTTGTGTTCCTAAGGGCTATTGGGCTGTTGTGATCCTCTGCTGTGACTAGCCTAAACCTGTGCTAATTGTTCCCTATGAGGGAGACCATAGAGTCCATGTTTCTTTGGGTCTGGCTCACTTCACTTAGTGTAATTTTTTCCAAGTTCTTCCATTTCCTTACAAATGGGGCAATGTCATTCTTTCTGATAGAGGCATAAAATTCCACTGTGTATATGTACTACATTTTCCTGATCTATTCGTCTACTGAGGGGCATCTGGGTTGGTTCCAAATTCTAGCTATGACAAATTGTGCTGTGATGAACATTGTTTTGCTGGTTGCTTTAGTGTGTTCTTGTTTGTGGTCTTTTGGGTAGATGCCCAAAAGTGGGGCTGCTGGGTCATAGGGGAGCTCTATGTTTAGCCTTCTGAGGAATCTCCATACTGCTTTCCAGAGTGGCTGAACCAGTTTACATTACCACCAACAATGTGTCTGCTCTTTACTGGCATCCTTAAGAGTTCCTCATTTGTGCCGTGTCCAAACCTTCTTATACCTAAATCACATGGAAAGCTTTAAAAAAACAATAAAATAATGCCCAGACATAAGGCTTGCTATATAGTTTTCAGAACCCAGTGAAAAAAATCAAAATGCAGAGTTACTCATTCAAAAATCACTAAGAATTTCAAGATGCCAGGCCATGAAACTCCATGCAGGGCCTCTTCTCAGTGCAGTCCCTATGCAGCTCAATGGGCTGCAGGCTCATGTAGCTGGCCCTGTCCACCACCACCCCCACCCCCGAAATTCAGATTTTATTAGGCTTGAGTGAGGTCCAGAGTCACTTTGAGCTCACTAAATATTTTTCACATGCTGTTAAGACTGAAAGAAAGAAAAAAACCACCAATTCTAGTTCAGGGGAAAATCAAATACAAAAGATTTTTACAATTAAAATTGACAACTGCATACAAATTCATCTCTAATGCAATAACTCAAAACCCTCTCACTGAAACTTTTTCAGCTTAGCCAGGGTGAAATCATCATGACAATATGCTTTAGAAAATATTTCAAACCTTTACATAAGTTATAAGCTATAGTCATGAATCACCTTTTGATTTCCTTTCTTAAAAAACAAAAATGTCATGAAAAGTGACATATTTTCTCATATAGAAAATTGATATAATTTTAAGTGTTATTACTCATCATTCACATAAAACTTGAAATAAAACTAAACAAGAATATTGCTAAATGGAAATTTATTATCACATCACTAGAATTCACAATGACACTGAAAAATATTCAAACTAGTGTCAAACAGCTTTCTCCTCCCCTCTGAGATGGAAAATAAGAAGCTAATATGTACAGATTCTGAGAATTTCATCAGGGAGAACGATCTGTGGAGAGTCCGGTTTCACTACTGAGGCCCATCAAGAGAATACTGATATTCTCTCCCAACCTTGGGATCCAAGATAGTTTTCAGAAGCTTCATACTAAAAAGTTTGGGACACTTTCTACTGCCCAGAATTGTAAAGACTATGGCTGTATATGAACCAGAGCCAAACACTGGGTCCCTCCTTGTCCTTGTTGATACTCAATCTCTTTCCAGATAAACACCCATGGCTTTCAGTGCAGCTCTGGAAAGCAATGGGCCCCACTGGCAATGTTGGCCACCTTTCTATACTCACAACTGTCTGTACTTCATATGTATCTTCCACGAGACAACCTGACTGAATAGATTTTTGGTTTGGATTTGGATTTTTTGAGAGAGAGAAAGGGTCTTGTGTATCTCAGGCTGTCCTTATACTTGATACCACCTCAAACTCTCCATCCTCTTGCCTCAGCCTCCCAAGTACTAGGATTACAGGCATGCACCACCATGCCCAGTGACCCAATAGTGATCATTTTTATGGAGTGGCCCTTCAGATACAGGAAGAGTGATGCTCAAGCCTCCTGGTTTACACAGAATCTTCCAGGTCTTAGCAAAGAAAATCCAGCCCCCCTGAGATAAAATTTCCCACCTTAGATCACTTCTCTAAGCTTATAGAACCTAAAGATAAGCATGTAAGGAAGGTTTTACTTGCTCTCCCCCAAGGATTTTATTTAAATAGGTGTTAACCAAATGCAGATGTGCTTCTGGAAGGTGTGCTCCGGCCAGATCCCATACTCCCATCCCCCATCTTTGCCTGCTATGCACACCTGCAGCTTTCTTCAAAGAACTACCCTTAAGCTACTGGATCTACTTCACTGGCACTTCCAAGAGCCTAGCAGGTTTCTGTCCTTATCCATACTACCTCCCATCCTTGGCAGCTCACAAGCCATAACCAGCCCATACAGTATTAGGAAAGCTTCTCCTCCTCCATCACAAGGAAAATACACTTGAGGTGAGATTTCTATTTCCGAGATAAGAGTGGGATCAGAGGCTAGAATATCATTTGAACTCATCATCTTGTTTCTTTCCTTTCCTTGTCTTGCTTCCTGCACTTTCTTCTGATAGAACTGCCTTCGGAAATAGCTTGTACCTAAATTCCAAACTCAGTCTCTGCTCTGAGGAACCTCACCAAAGAGTCTTGATTAAATGAGGGCTTATATAACAGCCATTGGTAAATAAGTAAGTAAGGCCATTCTTTGCTTAGATGTCTGTCAGGAGGAAAAGGAATTTCTGACTTTCCCACCCCAAAAGGGGGGTGGGTAAGGGGGATGATAATGGGTCATAAATCCAACAGTGAATCATTTCAAAGCTTCCAATACAGTGGAGAATATTCCTGAAAGTCCCAAGTGGCTCTTGATAATTCTTCCACTGTTCCATTTCATTTATCAGCATGTGGCAATTCCTTCAAACTGTTATGGTATTTTGTATGCATGGTTTTGTCATCTTGGTAGAGTATAAGCCATTAAAAGGCAAATACAAAGCATTTTCTTCCTGAATCACAAGTTTCACTTAACAAGGTGGCTTATATCACAGAAGATATGCCTAACTACTAGATCACAACACCATTCAGAAAATTTTAGAACTTCCACCAACTGTGCAAATATCCATTTCATTGAGCATAGATTGGAATTCTAGCAACATGAACCAAAACCACCACCAAATGAAATTCTATAGAAAATTTAATTATTTTGAAAAGGTGAAGACAGAGAAATTAGAATCAACAATAATAGTGAAGCACCTTGGAACTAGTAAATTGGTATTATTATTATTCCCCTCCTTCCAGTATTGGATCTTGAACTCAGGGCTTCTCACTTTTGCTCAGCTTTTTTGTTCATGGCTGCTCTGGTATCTCTTGATTAATTCCTTCAGCCCTGCATATTGCTAGTAATTTTGAAGATGGAATCTCATGGACTTTTTTTTTTTTTTTTGGCCAGTCCTGGGCCTTGGACTCAGGGCCTGAGCACTGTCCCTGGCTTCCTTTTGCTCAAGGCTAGCACTCTGCCACTTGAGCCACAGCACCACTTCTGGCCGTTTTCTGTATATGTGGTGCTGGGGAATCGAACCCAGGGCCTCATGTATACGAGGCAAGCTCTCTTGCCACTAGGCCATATCCCCAGCCCTCTCATGGACTTTTTTATCTAGGCTGGCTTTGAACAATAATCCTCAGATGTCAGCCTCCTGAGTAGTTAAGATTATAGGCATAAAAACAGTGATACTCATTAGATAATATATTGGAAAAGAACTTTACAACTGAATGAGGGAGGGCATTACCTGTGAGGAGTAAGTGGGAGAAAATGAGTGATGGGGTAAAATTGTTCAAAGAGAAATGTACTCATCACCTTACATAACTGTAACCCCTCTGTACATCACTTAAAATAAAATTTAAAAGATTATAGTCATGAGCCATTAGTGCGTGAATGACAATTATTCTCTTTACACTTGCCCTCACATCTCTTTCTGTCACCTTACATTAGCCAAACTCAGCCAGAAGCCAGATAGTAAGGGAACTGATTATTTAATCTAAAGGAGTCCAGATCAGAGTGGAGGAGGTTGAAGAATGATCTGAAATGGCAAATGGGCAACAATCTGAACACTAAATAATGCTTGAAACCTCTATACTCTGTATGTCATCTGATCGTAAATAAAAGCAAACCATGAGTGATAATTCCTGTTCTAAGGTTTTGCTTCAGAATACTCTGTATTTATGATTCATTCTTCATTCTTTCTTTTCTACATCTCTGTTTCTTAGTTTATTGGCTTTGTACTTATTTCTCCTTCTAGGTCTGACATTCATGATACTCTTTAGATTTTCTTAAAATTGACTTGGATTTCAGCTTTCTTGTAGGTTTTTTTGGCTTTATATAACCAACTCTCATTTTAGCATCTTCTAAAGTTTCCAGGCAGAAACTTCCCACCCTTGCTTCAGTTCTGCGGGGTTCCCATAGGCATGGCCAGTTGCCTGACCATTTGGAAATCTAGTGTCCAAGAAAGGCAGTTTTATAGCCACTAACAGACCAACATAAGAACATGACTTTGACACGTGGTATATGCAAATGATGAAGTTGTTAGCTTTGAGGGGGGTCATTTATCATAAATAACTCAGCCTAAAAGTCATCTGAATGTTTCTGCCATACACAAAGTCACTCTGTAAAACTGTTCTGTAGAGTCAGGAATAGGAATAGTTTTATTTTTCCAAGGGGAAAATTAATGTGTAGCCACATTCAAGTTCCCTTTTTACATATATCCCTCCAAGTGGAAATAGACATATAACCCTCCACTATGTACAGGTTGTGATACAAATTCTTAACTCAGAATTCTGGCAGATAGAAAACAGACATTCTCTGCAATTAACCCATCAGAGCTGATAAGAAAAAAACAGACAATATTACATGGCTCAGCATGGCTTGAGACCGAAATTGTTCGTCATGGTCAATCAGGGGAAAGAAGGTGAGAACACAGACCAAAACAATTTAAAGACATTGACTTTACCTAGACATAGTCAAAGGTTTCAATGAGGTCAGGTTGGAGGTAAACATGAAAACCATATTGTGATTAAGTTAGAGGTACTGTACCTTTTTACTTTTCTTCTTGTCTGTTTGATTGTTTGTTTGCTTTTAGTTTTGTTTCTCTTGTATTTCCTTACTGTGGTTATACCCCCGCTACCACTATATCTCATCCGAATACCCTGGATACTGTTTATACGAGTATTAGAACTGGGGAAAGGAACGGGAACATCAAAATTGAGAGACAAAGGACAAAAAGACAAACCATTCCAAAAGCAATACTTACAAAACCATTTGGTGTAAATCAACTGCGCAACTCTTGAGGGAAGAGGGAAAGGGGGAGGGGGAAGGGGGAATGAGGGAGGATGTAACAAGTTGAACAAGAAATTTATTCACTGCCTTACATATGAATCTGTAACCCCTCTGTACCACACTTTGATAATAAAGAAAAAAGATTAAAAAAGCATATACAGATATTTAATTCATTCAACATGCATTATTTGAAAATATACTCCATGACAGGCACTGGGCTGAAGATCAGAAAGGATGATTCTCCTAGAATTTTGTTGTGAAGAATTAGAAATTCAGATCAAGAATCTTTCACAAACCTAGCAATTAGAATTTATGACAACCTACTCAAAAGTTAAGATTAAGCTGATAGTCACGGAATGAATAATGATATGCAACTTTAATAAGAATGTCATAAGCTATCCTGGCAAAGTGGGCCAGCCTCTCAAAAAACAAAACAAAACAAAACAAAAAAAACAATTCCAGAAGTGAGAAGAAGCAGATAAATCATATAATTTCCTTATGTGTGTATCTTTTTGAAAACCAGTTACTGTGGTTCACTCCTGTAATCCTAGCTACCCCAGAGGTGGAAATGAGGAAGATGGAGGATTGAGACCATCCTGGGCAAAAGGTTCATGAGATCCCATCTTAGCCAATAACAGCAAGATGTAGTGGTGTGAACCTGTCATACCATCTATGCGTAAGCCTAAAGAGGATTGCAGTCTAGGCCAGCTCATAAGTATGAAGCACTACTTGAAAACATAACTGAAAAAGCAAATAGGTTGGGGATATGACACAAGAAGCAGCACATCTGCCTAGTTAGCAGTTTAAACTGTATTACTGCCAAAAAAAAAAAAAGTTTCTTCTTGGCTAACAAATCACAATACCCATACTATAAACAGTGCATGAAAACCTCCTAAGCAGTCTCAGTTCAAGCTTAGAAACCTTTAAAATGTGATTCCTGGCTGGGAATATGGCCTAGTGGTAAAGTGCTTGCCTTGTATACATGAAGCCCTGGGATCGATTCCTCAGCACCACATACATAGAGAAAGGCGGAAATGGCGCTGTGGCACAAATGGTAGAGTGCTAGCCTTGAGCAAAAAGGAAGCCAGGGACAGTGCACCCAGGCCCTGAGTTCAAGCCCCAGGACTGGCAAAAAACAAAACAAAACAAATAAAATGTGATTCCTTACACAACAACCACAGGTTAATCATGATTTAGGAAAGCCTTTTCTTTTTTTCTTTCTTTTTTTTTTTTTGCCATTTGTGGAACTTGAACTCTGGGCCTGGGTGCTGTCCCTGAGCTTTTCAGCTCAAGGCTAGTGCTCTGCCACTTGAGCCACAGTGCCACTTCCAGTTTTCTGGTGGTTTATTGGAGATAAGAATCTTTCCTGCCTGGGCTGGCTTTGAACCTCAATCCTCAGATATTGTCCTCCTGAGTAGCCAGGATTATAAGCATGAGCCACTGATGCACAGTAAGACTTTTGTTTTTTAATTTTAAACTTTGCTAGAAATTCAAACAAGTTTCTATCTCTCATATATCCTTCATCCATATTCACTTATAGTTTACATTTTACCCCTTTTCCTGTGCCATCCTTCCTTCTGTTTATTCACCCTCCCCCACGTGCATGTTGTTTTCAGAACCAGTTGTAGAGTCAGCTGATGTCATATCTCTTTAAATCTACAACTTCTGAATTTTTCACAAAACAAACATATTGGCTTAACTAACTTCCATATAATTATCAATTATTTTATACAGAATTCTAATATCTTGTTCCTCATAAAATTCCTCTTATCTTTCAAATAAAATACTGGTTTGAACACATTGCTAGAATCAGGTCATATCCATGTATGTGTACTTTTGATGCTGGGAGTTTCTGAGAGTGGCAAAGTCCTCCCTCTGCTATTACAGATAGTTGGACTTTTCCTAAGTCCCCTTTATCTCTGTAAGGCAGAGGGGAAAGGAGGGAGGAAGCTTCTGAATTCACCTAAAAGGAAACAAGAAAAAAAATACTCAGAAAATCCATTTTGTGCATATATTACCATATTCTGCTATGATTAGGTTTACTAAGCTTAGATTTTCTAAAAGTATGCTTGAATATTGTCCTAACCTAGATATTTGGTATATCTATATGGTGTATCTATACAAAAATTACGAAAGTGTCACTTCCCCTTAAGTGATGCAGTATTCACTTCAGATAGATATCAAGAAGATTCACATTTTTCTGGACTTAGATAAAGTATAATTTTTGCTCTATCACAGTTACTCAAACCCAACCATTTAAGAAGCTGATCTTTCCTACCACTTCCCAGGATGTCTCACTCACAATTTCCTAGTTTCCCTATTTTGAGCTCAATTCCCCAATTGAATGTTTGATTTCTTCCCTATTTATTTAGAAAAATGACTTACCTGTTTTTCAGCTCATTTGCATCACTTAGTTATCAAAAGCAGTGGAAGTTATTGTTTATAACTTGTTTTTGCTACTTGAAAACCTAACTTTATTTCCCAAGATGTTAAAATACACACTTTCATCCTTTGAAGTAACAAAATGTAGTTTGAAAATATGTAACAAAGCAAAATCTGTTTTTATAGAATTAATTTCATTCTACTCTGTACAAGAAAAATACAAATTGGATGGCTAATTGAAGCCATTTGATAAATAATAAACAATAAACGTATACAACTAAAAGCATGGTGTATGTAGGAAACACTGGGTTGTGTCAGCTATGAAACGCAGGCCAGTCCTGAGCTTGGAATTTTCCTGCCTCAGTTTCCTAAGTGCTGGGATTACAGATGGAGAGTATCACGTTGGTTTAGAATTACTTAATGTTGAGTGGAAGTTGTGAGTGCTCCTTATTTTTTAACTTAGGCGATATATACTCAATATTGTTCCATTAAGTGTGAGGTTAATCATAGAAATTTTTATACTTGTTATCAAATTCCAGAGGATTCCTTCTATTCTAAGAAAATTAGTCTCTTAGAAGATTCACCATCTAACACATGGTTCAACAATAATCCCAAATAACAAAAATCAAGATGAGTCTGAAAAACTTGAAGTATGTGAGGTTGCTATATCTTTACCTTTGACACTTAAGGAAATCCATAGCTACCTGAGTTCTTTCTTCCTTCTGAACCCTACCCTGGGTACACGTCAGAAATACTTTGAACTAGAAATATTTCCCATGTAGAAGGTAAATCCCAGTTTGAAACATTCCTACAACCAAAACATGTACTACATATTGTGCTAAAACTCCAAAAACTTTTCCACCCAAGGCCCAAAGCCCTTCCAGATTTAAGTGATGTAAGTATATGGCCCTTACAAGGCATTTAGTATTTCTACCAGAAGTCCTCACCTCAATCTAGTGAAGGAAAAGAAACAGCGAAGACAAAACAGCAGAGAATTTCTTAGTTCTTCTGCTTCTAGATGTTCTATGAACCTACAAAGAAGTAGTATGCATGCTGATGTTTTAGTGAAAGGAACCTGGAATGATGGTAAATAAACCTGGGTTCTCTTTTTATTCCAACCCTTACTAGCCACTTGACCTTGGAGAAGACTCCCTGGTGACATTCCTGCCATTTTTTTGAAAAAAGAAGTTCATTTTCAAAATGCATGGACTCCATCAAGGCCCCTCATAGATTCCGGAACACTATAGTTCCAGATTGAAATAACTAAACATACAGAAAGACTGATGGACCTGGGCACTGGTCCAGAACCAGAGGATCTCAGTTAGGAGCCAGCACAGGGCAGAAAAGTCCACAAGACTCTGTCTCCGAAATAACTAGCAGACAAATGGATCAAGAAAATGAGATATATAGATATATATATATATGCATATATGATGGAATTTCACTCAGTCATCAGAAAGAATATTTGTGTTATGTGTAAAGAAATGGAAACACCTGTAAAAATATGTTAAGTGAATTAAGCCAGGCCCACACAGACAAGAGTTGTATGTTTTCCCTCATATGTGGAAGCTAGAATTAGCTTGTAAACATATAAGTAAATATGTTGGGCTGTATGCAACTGTGTACAAATATACTAACTGTGTAATTCCTCAGAAAGGCAAAGGCAAAGTTCAACAAAATAAACAGCAAGAAGCAAGCACTCAAAAGTGGCAGGTGGGATCAAGGGGAGAGGGATAGATAAATAGAAAGAAGGAAGGGAGAATGCTGTAAAAAATCATTATATACCCTACAAAATTAAGAAAAGTGAGGGAGTGAGTTGGGAAGGATGTGTGAGATTGTTGAAGGGAGTGACAGTGGTCAAGATGCATTTTATTCATAAATTGCTTTGCTAAATAGCGACTTAAAGATAATAATAAAAATAGTCAGGAAAAAAAAACAGAGCTGGAGGCGTACCTTAAGTGATAGAGCTCAGCCTAGCAAGCAAGTCTAGCAAGCATGAGACCCTGAGTTCAAACCCTAGGCTGATGTTACAAAATGATGAATGTGCTCAAAGCAAATGCAAATACTCTGCTCAACTATTTACTAGATGACTCCTCATGTCACTGCAAGGTTATCAACTTAGGTTATGACATTACGTATTGATTGCCCCAAGAAATATCTCATTTATCTCCTCAACTAGATCACAGCTTCTGACCTAGCAAGAATGTATTAAGGTACGGCTTATGAATTTCTCACACAGGGAACAAGAAATGTTCCCTTTCAGCTTTAACAGGGAAGAAGTTGGGAACAATGGGTATCTATGAAGGGGTGAGCAAGTAGGGTAAAGAAACTTGGCAGCTAACCAGTCCTCTAACTTTCATGAGGGAAAACCTGCATTAATAGGAAATGTTTATTTCTGAGAATTCCCCAAAGAACCCAGCTATTCAATGAGTACAGAATACAGTCAGCGGGGCACTAGAATATTACTGTTAACTGGCCCAAATCAACTGTTGCAAGTTCTGTTCTTCAACTTGGTCCTAGCTTTCTGGGACAGTGCAAATTTTATGTAACTCAATGAAAGTCATTAATGAAAGCATAACTGTGGTAAGTTTAAAACAGGGCTGAAAATTCTTTGATGCTTCAATTGACAGAAGTTATGTCCCTTCCCTTTGAATCTTGGGCACCTTGTGACTGATTTAGCCAACAGAGTCCAATAATAATGGTTCCGAGTGATTTCTGAGGCTAGATCAAAAAGGGTAATGCTTCTCATATCACATCTACTGCAACATTCTCTCTTGAAGCCTTGCACCACAACATGAGCTGTCAGACTATTAATGAGATATGATACACTGGGGAAGCTCCAGTCACATGGAGGAGGTACCCCATACAGCAGCTGCAGTCATTAGTCCCAGTTGATCTCACTTTCCAGGTCATCCCAAAATGTGAGTGAAGAAGTCTCTAGAAGTTTCTCATCTTAAGCCACTCCAAGCCATCAATCTTCACAGCAGAGACCTCAGATATTGTGGGAGAAATAAGACACTGGTATAGTCCCCAGTCTGAATTACTGACCCACCAAATCACAATTAAAATGACTGTTTTCTTCTCTAGATTTATCTAATTCCTTGAACAGGAAGAGCTAATCAGAATAATAAGCAACAAATGTGATTTAATCATTATACCTTTATAATACTTTCCACATTCAAAACTTGAAATCTGGATCTTTGTGTGGAGAGTATCTTCCAATCTCATATTTGGGAAGCATAATCATTGTTTAATCTATCATGGGACTCTGTTTCCCATACCACCCCCTGCCCAATGAAAATGTATCAGAGAATTTAATAACTGTGTTGATATGTGAGACAGCTGATATCTACAGAATCTACTAAAAATGTGACACAAGTAAGTCTAAAAGTAGCAATATGGAATAGAAGACCTATTTTGTCTTACAGAAATTTGCACCTGAGTTGGCTAGATAGACAAAAGTAGAGGACAACAACAGAGTTGCTTATAAAAAGGCAGCTATCATCATTATAAGTAGTATGGTCTTGTATGTACAAGAACAGGTTGTGAATCTACATTCAAATTCACATTGAGATACCTTTCATTTTAGATGAATGCCTTCAGTTATGCCATTTAATTCATTTGTGCATCATTTTTCTCATCTGTAAAATGAAAGTGTCAATAGTAACTTCTTGCTGGACATTTATGAACAGTAAGTATGGTAACACATAAAGCATGGTGCCTAACATATAGAAAGGTCTCAATAAATGTTATTTGTCACCATTACAATAATATTTGCAAGAATGATTTGAGGTTAGAAATAATTGCCCCACAGCTACATGATCAAATGCAGACTTAAAGAAGGTTTCACTAAGAAGTCATTTGAATAATCAAGAGACCAATGACTCAGATGTGTCCCTGAGCACAAGGCTTCAGGCTCGGTTCCTTTCTTCTGTCACTCACTATCTTTTGCTCCCCCTTCACACCTGGCTATGAGTGTGATAAAGGTGCTTGAGTTGTATAATCAGACAGATGATGAGTCTTATTAACCTTGCTACTTAAGACCATGACCTTGGGAAAATTGGCTTGTTTCTAGTTTCCCCATGGGTCCAGATGAAACCTACATTTATGGAGCATTTCAGGAGAGAAAAGAAGCAAAGAATCCAGTATTATAGGCAGTTGAATTCTTTTCATGATGGGGTAAGGTAAGAAAGGGTTAGGGAAGATGCTTCAACTATATTTTTATGCAACATTCTGATTACTCTGTACTCAGAATAGCCTTAATTTAAACTTGTAAAAATTATTATCTTTAATCATATTATCCTTAAAAGGCACTTGCATTGCCATAGTGGAATATATATATGTATACACACACACACACACACACACACACTCACACACATGGTCTTGTGAATGTGAAATGCATTCTCTAACACTGAACTAGGCATCCCCCATCCAGCTCCACAGGTAGATTTTATCATGATCTAAACACACAGTGTTGTTGGATTTGGACTTGAACTTCAATATGCCAAAACTTGTAAATATGTGTTTACTTTCTCAGGGCAAACAGAACCTAGACCTTTGGATTGGGGGCATAAAAGCTTTTTTATAGGTTAGAAAAATGAGACAACTTTTATAATTTTTATTTAAACAAAACAAAACAACCCCATCAAAAGATTCAGCACATTTATAAGCTGTCCAGAAGCACTAGTATGTGAAAATCACAGGCATTATGGAGAGTGTGTGGGAGGAGGGAACCAACAGAAAACAGTGAACATTGTGTGATTCCATTCATAGGACATTCAGGGAAAGGCAAAGCTATGGGAATAAAGGTACACTTGTGATTTTCTTTGTTAGGGTACTTCCTGGAAGAGGAAGTGAGGAAAGCTTTTGGGGTACTGGAAATGTTCTAAACCTTAATCTAGGTCACAGGTAGGAATGTATCTAAAAATTAGAATGTGCTGTAGATGTGTGTGTATGTGCGCGCGTGCATTGAACCTCATTAAATATATTTCAGAAAGATGCTGCCATCACTACTTTCCTTTAATTTGACAATGGTGAGGATGAGGAAGATGGGAGTAGTATGGAGGCACTTTACATACATCTGGTTGTACACTAAATCCTTCATTTTGGTAATTACTTTTAATTTAGCAGCAAAGACTTGATGTGGCACTGTGTGATTTAGCTCCCTGCTTTTCCAGTATTCTGCAAAATGAAGGCCTGGTTGTGGTGGGGGGTATATGTAATTATTTTCTTCATATATAAAAGGGCTTATAAATAGAAAATACCAACCTTAGTGTTGGCCATTTCCTGGGGAATTAATAGCCAGCTGGGGTTAACGGTCCTTAGTTCGACTTTAGGCCATCAACTCTTCTTGTTGCTCATTAATTCCCAGAAAATGCCCTGAGCCTTGATGGTTATTGCTTAAATACATTAAAATCAAGTTAAGGGGCTGACTTCAATGTTTAGCTGTGATAATGTAAAACATAAGGAAGTACTCCCAGCATGCACATTCACTGTTGTGTGTTTCCATTTAACTCATTTTCTTTTGTACTTTTGAGTAGCACAATGAAATGGTGCACAAACACACTTTTACTGTGTGTGTGTGTGTGTGTGTGTGTGTGTGTGTGTGTATTTATAACTCACCAAAGGACACCTGCTCAGAAGCCTCCTTGGAAAAAAAAACAAAAAACAGTACAACAGTTTCATGATTTTAGTGAATGTTGTCTTCTTAAGCCCAAGAGAAAATATTTAGATACAACAGGAAACAGTTTAGGAAAATACGGGTTAAGCAAATTGTCTGCTCTTTATGAATTTAGCACAAAGATATTCACAAAGGCAACAATTTGTGGTTAGAATAAGCCCAAGGGAGGCCTGGAAAATGAGGAGGAACCCTTTAAACAACATTTTCCATATGCATCTTTGGAGAGTAGAAAGAACCCTTCCCAGGGCTTTCTGCTTTTTGCTGCCCAATAGAGGCAAAACATTCTAAGGCAACTCCAAACAGTTAAACATACACATCTCTTTTCTTTTGTGCTGGTACTAAGACTTGAACTCAGGAGCTCATGCTCTTATGTTCTACCATTCACATCACGCCTCTAGCTAACTCCACTTTTTTGCTGGTTGTTTTGGAGATGTCTCACAATCTTTTCTACTCAGGCTAGCATTGAATTGTGATCCTCAGATCTCAGCCTCCTGAATAGTTTGGATTCTAGGCCTGGGTGACCAGCACCTGGCTAAGCACATAAATTTCTAATTTTTAAAAAATCATCCCTTCATTGAATTCAGTGAAATTGACATTTGTTGCAAATGTTTTATGTGCAAGGCTGGAGGGGGAAGAGATAGTAGACTGTCCAGCTCTTGTCTTCCATAGCTCACAATCTAAGTGCAGAAATTGAACAGACATTCCCAGGTTTCAGGACAGAATGTATTTCTGTCTATAATGAAGGCAAATGTCTTCAAGAAAACAGATGGACAGCTGGAAAGAGAGCTTAGTGGCAGAACATTTGCCTAGTACAAGCAATGTTTGATAGCAATATTCACCAGAAGAAAAGGTGGAGAACTTACTGTGAACTGAAAAGGATTCTGAGATTACTCAAATTATGAGTACTCATAGCATTTGGAAATTAAGAATTATCTTAATTTCTTCTATGAATCTGGTTCCAAAACCAAGGGCATAACTAGATGGCCAAGAACCATAACTCGAGGACAGTTCATTGCAAAATATTTTGAAAACTATTTGATTCTCTCAAAATTAATTTGTCCCAAGGCCTGTGGCTAGGGTAGTAGAGAAATAGTCACCAAGTCAAATTCACTGGCCCAACCTGAGAAATTATTTGGATTATCTCCATGAATAACCTGCACATTTTACTTAAATCAACTTCCCCTATTGAGATTTTTAGTGTGCCAAAGTTTGACATCACTGAAATTAGTCTTTCAAATGGAAAATTAATTTCTCTACATCGAGAAAGATGAAAACTCATAAACAAAACCACCAGCACTATCAATGAAACTCCTGGTCTTGAGATCAACTAAATTCTTAGTGTTCAAGTGTTCAAACTCCCAGCAAATACTTCGTAATTTTTTAGTTTGAGAATTTTGCTTAGATTCTGATTAGACCATTTCTAATCCACTCTTAACGTCTTGGTAAATCCTGGCACATTAATGATAGACTCGGCACATTAATGATAGACTCAGCACACACCACACACATGCACACACACACGTGCACACACATGAACACACACGTACTCACTTTTTAAATTTTTATTTATTTACTTATTTATTTGTTTGTTATTGTACAGTTGATATACAGAGGGTTAATGATTACATGAATCAGGTAATAAGGCATCAGCACAATTCTTTTTGAACCATGTCTTCCCTTCTGTCACTCTCTTCCAGTTTTTTCCTCCCGTCCTCACTCTAATAGCTATGTGCAGATAGTCACTTTTTTGAGACAGTGTCTCGGTATTCCAAGATGTTCTAGAACTTGTGACCATCCTCCCTCAGCCTCTTGCATGCTGGTATCACAGGCATGTCCCACCGTATCCAGCTTTGTAGCACACATTTGATGAATGGAGGAATGCAAAAATTAATACAGGGAAATTCATATTTCAGTGCTCAACAGGTTCCTTTCAGTGTTCTTATGATCAAAACACCTATCCAAAATAGATAACCTGGATATTGTGTGAATTCTATTATACTGAAACTACTAAGGAATGTATATGTCCAAACAATTCCCTGCTTTGAAGGTCACACTGCTAGAAACAAACCTGATTATTTCACAAAATGCAAAGAAATAACTTGCAACACCTGAATCAGTAAAATTGAGAAAACTTGTCTAGGATAGTTAAGAGGGATGTAACTTTTGCAGTAAACTAAAATTTAAATGCATATATACAATTAGAAATAAAATCCATGCCAAGTACTAGTGGTTCATGCCTGCAATCCTAGGTACCCAAGAAGCTGAGATCTGAGGGTCACTGCTCAAAGCCAGCCAGGAAAATTAAGTCCATGAGATTCTTATCCCCAATAACAACCCCACCCCAGCAAAAAAAAGCTGGAAATGGAGCTCTGGCTCAAGCAGTAGAGTATTAGACTTGAGCAAAAGAAGTTCAGGGACAGAGACCAGATGCTGAATTCAAGCCCCAGGACTGGCACAAAAATATTCAATCATAGGCTGAATACCACTTAACTGAGATGCTTAGGGCCAAAAGCATTTTGAATATTTGGAGGCTGTGGAACATTTCCATGTACATCATGAGATAGTTTGGAAATGAAATCCAAGTCTTGTCTAAACATGATGTTTATTTGCTTCATATCTACCTTGCACACATAGGCTGCAGATAATTTTATACACTTTTAATGTTTTTTTAGATGAATCAAGTTCCATGATGTGGAGCTTTCCACTTATGTCATCATACTGGAAGTCAAAAAGGTTGAATTTTGAGACATTTTAGATTTCACATTTTTGGATTTTGGAATAAGGATAAGCAATCTCTCTTTTCTCTCTCTTTCTGTCTACTTATCTCCATTTATGCACTTGTAAACCATGGATGGTTACACATGCCTTTCTTGTAACTCAGAGTTGAGGATTGCATAAGTGAAATTTTTAAGTGGTACGATGTTATGTAAACAGCGATTTTTATTATCACTTCTACTGATGAATATTTCTATGGCAACTATTTAGCTTGTGAATTTCCCCCGTTACACCACTTTTCAAGAAGCCTATACTATTGACCCCAAATTGACTCCAAGACAAAATTAGGTGGCTTGGATAATAGTTGAAGAGAAACAACAACAGAATTTAAAAATTTGCTTCGGATGATTTATTCATTTTATTTTCTTAGATACTAGAGCGCTAACTACCACCACATACTATGTTGAGCTTATTGTGGTCATTTGGAGAGATCTTTACCAGAAAAAAAAATGCTGGTTAACAGGTACACTATTTCCAGGGTTTTTTTTTTTTTTTTTTTAGCTAGCCCAGTTATTTTCATCATATTCCCTTTTATCTTAAGTTCACATAACCCCAGAACCTGAATCTAGGGCAAAAGAGAAGAGATTAGATCTAACACTATCGATTCATTGATGTGTGGCTCTGTTGGTTTTGATTTTAGAAGGTCAATGCCCTATGGGCCAAATTTGTTCAAAGGACAAGCACACAATAATGATACAGTGCTTCCTGCCTTTAAAAATACAACCACCACTGGTCAAATACAGTTAAGTATCAGTGGAAAAATGTAACATATACTTTAAAAAGTAAGTCTCTGTGGTTTAGAATCATTCTATAATTATGTTTTAAATAAATGATGACATTTAAAATATATAATAATAATATTATTGATACTTCAGATAAATGGTTCCTGTTTTATTTTTAATATGCCATTAGCTTGCTATTACTAAAATTTCAGCCATACTTAAAAATTCACAGATGAAAATGAGATATTAGTTATTTATAACAGAGCAATAAATTTATGTTATGCTTATTTAAGAGCATTTTTATATCATAATAATTCCTTTGACTATAATAGTATTATCTAGTTCTACTGAGTGCTAGGTAGGAAATGAAAAAAAAAAACCCAAATGTGAGATTAGAAGAAATGTGATAAATATGCAAAGCAGAGCTTCTTCTTTGGACAATACCTAGGGGAAGAGGTCTTAACATATACTTTGGAAAGAAGAGTAGCCAAAGGAAGTTTATAATGTGTGGGGAGGAGGGGAGTTAAAATGAAAATAACTTCTAAGAAATAGAATCAACTTATTCTTTAATGTTCAAAATATTCACTTATAAAAAGAATCACTCAAGATTGTTACATTTATTGATTAGCTAAACTCACTTTAGTGTCATTCCTTGCATGTCTTTAATGCGTTAGGGTTTAGTAGTGTATAGAAAATGCCTCTTCAAGACAGCCTCTTCAACAAAGGGTGTAGGCAAAATTGGTTAAACACCTATAAAAACTAAAGCTAGATCTTATATAACACCCTACACCAGAATCAATTCCAAATGGATCAAAGACCCGGTTGTAAAACAGATACCCTGAAAATATTGCAGGAAGGAATAGGAGAAACACTTGGGCTCCTTGGCATAGGACAAAACTTTCTTAATAAAGACCCAGAAACACAGTAAATCAAAGAAAGGTTGTACAAATGGGATTGCATCAAACTGCAGAGCTTTTGCACGGAAAATGATATGGCTAACAAGATAAGTAGAAAGCTCTCAGACTGAGAGAAAATCTTTACTGGCCATACAATAGACAAGGGCCTCATATCTAAAATATACATTGAACTCAAATAATTAAGTTCCCCCAAAACAAAACCTCAAAGAACAACTGCCCCCTCAATAAATGGGCTAAAGACTTAAAGAGAGACGTCTCTGAAGAGGAAATGAGAATGGCCAAGAGACACATGAAGAAGTGCTCAACATCACTGGCCATAAAGAAATGCAAATCAAAACACTGAGATTCCACCTCATCCCAGTAAGAATTATCAAGAAAACTAATAATAGCAGATGCTGGCAGAGATGTGGCCGAAAGGGAACCCTATTACACTGTTGGGGGGAGTGTAAACTTGTTCAACTACTCTGGAAAGTGGTGTGGAGGTTCCTCAGAATGCTAAACATAGAGCTCCCCTATGACCCAGCAACCACGCTTTTGGGCACTAACCCAAAGCAAGACCACACTAAAGCCACCAGCACAACTATGTTTATAGCGGCACAATTTGTCATCGTTAAAATATGGAACCAACCCAGATCCACCTCAGTAGATGAATGGATCAAGAAAATGTGGTACATGCACACAATGGAATTCTATGCTTCTATTAGAAAGAATGACTTGGCCCCATTTGTGAGGAATTGGGAAGACTTGGAAAAAAAATCATACTAGGTGAAGTGAGCCATACCCAGAGAAACATAAACTTTATGGTTTCAATCACTGGAATCAATTAGTACACGTCTAAGATAGTCCTAGCAGAGGAGCACAATTGCTCAATAGCAATGTACATATGATCACATAAGATGATGCTAAGCAAAATTTACAAGATAGGGAAATAAGTGATTTACCTTTGTTGTTGTCATTTCCAACATACCATATAAAATTGTGCCTTTTTCTTTTGTCTTTCTTCCCCATGGTTTTACCCCTGATGTCACTGTAACTGACTTTGGTATACTGGGTATTCTATGTACGTTTATTGGAACTAGGGAAGGGGAGCACTAAAATGGAGAGACAAAGGGTAAAAGGTGAACCAGTGCAACAGCAATACTTATAAGACAATATGCTGTAAACCAACTGCACAATTCAGGGGAGGGGGAGGAGGGAACTGGGGAGGGCAGAAGGTGGGAGAAAAACGAAGGAGGAGGTAACGTAGGAGGGGGTAACAAAGAAATGTACTTACTTACCTTACGAATCAAACTGTAAGCCCTCTATACATTACTTTGACAATAAATAAATAAATAACTTTTTTTAAAAAAGAAAGTGCCTTCTTCAACTACTACCAATGACAGTTGTGCACATAGTTGTAAACATCATCTTGCATGTGATAGTTGGTTTCTCTTTCTGTCCTGAGCTAACAACTAGCCTTAGTGTATGCATATTTGATGTGCTGGATCCCATATGCATTCCAAAGCTCCTGGCCGGTTCTATGATCCAGTGTGATCCTAAGCCTTCGTGTCAATTTCCTGTTGCCAAACTTCATTGAAGTTGTTTACCTTCTGAAGGCTGTCCTTTGAAATCATTTTATCACTTGACTCATGAAAAGTAAATCATGAGCATACTTACTCCAGAAGTTCTTAACCTAGAAAACTTCAGGTATCACCAACTCTAAGAAAATTTGAACATCTATACTAGATTTTGGGGGAGGAGAGAACCAAGCTTTTGTTAGCATGTAAGATAGTAAAAAAAATGAGAGACAGGGCTGGGAATATTGCCTAGTGGTAAGGTGATTGCCTCACACACATGAAGCCTTGGGTTCAATTCCTCAGCACCACATATATAGAAAAAAGCCAGATGTGTCTCTGTGGCTCAAGTGGTAGAGTGCTAGCATGGAGCAAAAGAAGCTGTACATCTCTGTCTCTCTGTGTCTCTCTGTGTCTGTCTCTGTCTCTCTGTCTGTCTCTGTGTCTATCTCTGTGTCTATCTCTCTCTGTCTCTCTATCTGTCTCTGTCTGTCTCTGTCTCTGTCTCTGTCTCTCTCACCTTGCTCCTGTTTCACTGTATTGACTGTTGACTCAAGTGTGGTTTGTTACTTGGGCAAAGGTCCCATAACAGTGAATTGAATAATGGTTCCAAAGGGGGCATTGGAATGATGGGGATTGTTTTGCCTCCACATTTCAGTGCAATCAAATAGACAGAGCTAAATGAACAGTCTTTCATTGCAGCGTTGTGTACCATAGCCAAGATATGGAATCAATCCAGATGCCCCTCAGTGGACAAATGGATCAAGAAAATGTGATACGTATACACAATGTAATTCTATGCTTCCATCAGAAAGAATGACATTGGCCCATTTGTAAGGAAATGGAAAGACATGGAAAGAATTACACTAAGCAAAGTAAGCCAGACCCAAAGAAACATATGCTGCCTGGTTTCCTTCATTTGTAATAATTAGAATGTGCCTATAAATCTACAAGTAAACCCAGTGGACAGTAAAAGGAAAATAATTACACCTGGACATGCTTAATTAAACAGCAATCTAAACATTCACACAGTAAGAACAAAGGAAGATATTCTTAGGAGATGATCACAAGGGCTCAATAGCTATGTATGCAAGATCATATAAAATCATGCATGTTGAAATGAATGCCAAGTAATGGAAGAGATTTTTTAAATTGTACTGTTTGTGGTTCTTTTTTTCCTTCTTTCCTTTTTTTAATTTGGTTTGTTCCCTTCTGCCACTCCAATTTTTTTTTTTAATTTCTGTAGCCTTTGTCTTGTATATATGTTTATCTGGTATGGGAAGGGGAAGGGGAAGCACTGATATGGTGCGACAAAGAGTGAATCAATTTGACAGTGAAACCCACTAGATACTATGTTGGAAATGGACTATACAACTTTGTGGGGGAAGGAAGTCAAGAGGAGAAAAATTGGCAGAGAATGAGGAAGGGGGTGACATTGTTTGAATCATATAACTATAACCCCTTTGTAGATCACCTTTACAAGAAAATTTTTTTTTGCCAATCCTGGGCCTTGGACTCAGGGCCTGAGCACTGTCCCTGGCTTCCTTTTGCTCAAGGCTAGCACTCTGCCACTTGAGCCACAGCGCCACTTCTGGCCATTTTCCATATAAGTGGTATTGGGGAATTGAACCCAGGGCTTCATATATACGAGGCAAGCTCTCTTGCCACTAGGCCATATTCCCAGCCCCTACAATACAATTTTTAAAAATAAAATAAACATTCTTGCACAGAAACAGGCTCTAACCAACCTTGGGCAATCCTATGAATACAGACTTGGTGAGAAATGAAGCTTGTCTGGAGTAAAAACTCATAGGCAAACACAGCAAAATAATAGATGTCCCAAATTTACAAGAAAATATTGCTGAAAAGGCCCTAATGGTTTCCAGGAATAGGCTTTTAAAACCAAATTGGAAAAGATAAAGAGATTAGATTATCTAACGTCAAGTATATGATGTTGGTGAAGTGAACACTAATCCATAAAAGACACCCTTTCAGATGCTTACCTTGCCACTCACAAGTACATATGCTGAAACTCTGATCTGGTCTCAGAAAACCAGAAGAGCAGAGAGGAATTGTTTAACATTTGCAAAGAAAACAAAATGGCACCAGGCACTGGGGGCTCACACCTGTAATCCTAACTACTCAGGAGGCTGAAATCTGAGGATCACGGTTCAATGCCAGTCCAGGCAGGAAAGTCTGTGAGACTCCTACCTCCAACGAATTACTCAGAAAAACCTGGAAGTGGTGCTGTGACTCAAGTGGTAGAGCACTAGCTTTGAGCACAAAGAGGCTCAGGGACAGTGCACAGGCCCTGAGTTCAAACCCCAGAACCAGCTCAAAAAAAAAAAAAGGAAGAAAGAAAAAAAGAAAAGCAAGGCTAAATGTCCATTAAATTATTAAGTAGTTCTAAATGTCCTTTATTTATAGGTTAAACATATGATTTCTTTTTTCTTTTTTTTTTTTTTTTGGCCAGTTCTGGGCCTTGGACTCAGGGCCTGAGCACTGTCCCTGGCTTCCTTTTGCTCAAGGCTAGCACTCTGCCACTTGAGCCATAGTGCCACTTCTGGCCATTTTCTATATATGTGGTGCTGGGGATTGAACCCAAGGCTTCATGTATACAAGGCAAGCACTCTTGCCACTAGGCCATATCCCCAGCCCCTAGGTTAGACATATGATGTATATACAAACTGAGAGATTTGGGGAAGTTGTAATGAAGTATCACCAGCAAATTAAACCAGGGCAATGACTATAAACTGACACTATCTCTGATGAACTGAGATATATGATCACCCTATTTATATAGATAAACAATACAAACAAATATAAGCAAAATAACATTAATATTAAATAATTAAATAATCAATAAATATAATACTAAAACTGTCATGAAGTCTGGTTTCAAATGAAATCCAGAGAAATTCAGGAATTTCAGTCAGCAAAACTCATCACTTCTGTGGCTACTGTTTAACCTTGTGTTGTGTAAAGGAGATATAAAATGGAATATAAAGCATCTGGACATGGCTCTATCTCAGTATAAATGGAATAATCTGGTAACATGTGATTTATGAATCAGTAGAAATGAACCACCTTGACTGTCAGTGGCCACTTTTTTTTAGCTACAGCTTGAGGGGGGGGAAGAAAAATTGGTATCAGGAAATTAGTCTCAATATTAAAGAAACTTTAAAATTAAATATTTATAATATTTCATAATACATGGGAGTTAGTAGTATTTTATTTGATAACTGTCCTTGTCTTTTTCTAAACGTGTCCTTTTCCTACTCTTCTGAAGAGATTAAAAAGCCATATGTCCTGTCCAGAATTCACAAGCTTTCTGGATGACAGAAGAGTCAGAAACAGAAATAAGGACTATTCCCCAGTCTCCTGGACCATTTTCCCTGTGGTCATTAAAAGGGCATAGATGACTTCTCACTTATTTCTGAGCTGAGAAAAGGATTGGATATGCATTTCAGTTAGTGGTGAGAGTGGAGAACCTTTCAAGAATATCTTCCAGAAACTGAGCACCACTTCTTTCCCTTACTTTCATGGATTTTTATCAATCTTATTCTGATAGCTAACTTTGTGTTGTCAACTTAATTGGGCTATCAGGTGCCAAGATATTTAGCCAAATATTATTCTGAGTGTCTATAACACATTTTTTTTTGGATGAAATCAACACATAAGCCAATAGACTGAATAAAGAAAATGTCTCTCTCTGATTTGAGTGAGCCTCATCCAATCAATTGAAGACCTGAACTTAAGGCCAATTGCTGTAGGTTCTTCTGGTTCTAAGACCTTCAGAATCAGATTGTAACTACACCTTCATCTATCCTAGGTCTCCAGCATGGCTACTGGAAATTGTAAAACTTCCCAGCTCCTATTAGCATGTGAAATAATTCCCTATTTGTCTATTAACCCATGTAGATTTACATCTATATCTGTCTTAAGTCATTGTTTTGCCTTGGACATTAAAAGTCCTCTGGTACTTGCGTACTTCCAAAAGTCCCATCACCTATCTGGCACTCTTGATGTTTATAGTAAAACCCTCAGAAATAATTCAATGACAGATTTTTTTTAACTTACTTAGAGTAGACCACAGGAATGATCAAGGGCTAAAGCAATTCATCAGAGAAAATGCAACAATCCATGAAACAAGGAAAGAATGTGATGGAGTATCCTACTAAATAAATCAGGGCTGCAAATGGTAAGCAAGAGATGAAGAGAAGACAGCATCCTTTAATCCTGAACTCTTGGTCTGTGAGCTCTTGCAACTAATTGCTTCTGTTGGGCCCAATCAGGTCTTTATGGTACTTCAGCCTTGCTGAATACCTCAAGGGCATTAGATACTAATTCTCAATTCTATTTTAGGAATATTGCATCCCAAAGATTTTTGTGTCATTATTAATTTCCAATACATTAATAAAATTTTGTAGCAGTTGGACATGTCTTTCTTTTAATTCCAGAGATCAAGGTCCATAATTCTTAGTAATTTACTTTAAGGTTGAAAGCATTTATTTTTCTTGTCTTCTGTTCATATCTGAGGTTAAAAAGGCAACTGTAAACTTTGTCTGAAGAATTTCCTTTCATTCTCCACCTCTCCTTCAATATGCCAATCAAGCTGTCAGCTTGCTTTCTCTGCAGATTCCTAACACTTCACCTTCAGTCTCATTAACTGATTTTCCTTTTGTTTCACATGAAGAAAACTCATCTCAACACTTAAAACCCTGGGAGTTACAATTTAGAACTTCTTCAACTGTCTTTTGGATTCTGGCTCCTACTGCTTGTTCTTTATTTTCTATCTTTCAGAGAAAAAAATGTTCCTTTTTCTTTCATCCACCTTTCATTGACCCCATCTTCAAAAACGGAGTAAGACTTACACTGGTAGCGAAGCTTTTATCTTTGTCAAGTTTCATAAATTTCAAAATACAGTCAAACTTCACTCATTTGAAATCTATTTGGATTTTGGAAACTTTAAATAAAGCCAGCGCTCCAGCATGATTAGGTATACCCCTCTCTGTTAGGGTAACAGCTGTCCTAAAATAGCTTATACACACACACACACACACACACACACAAATGTAATCTCTACCTTAAAGTACTATTAAACCCATGTGGTCCTGAAGAAGGACTGTACTTAGAAGTGAGTGAAGTGTGTACAAATCATTCTGAGAAAATTTATGAATGCAAGTGACCTTAGCTGAAGATACTTGATGAGATCAGTTTTAGTTAATTTGGCTAGTTAATTGCTAAGAAAAACCCCAAAAGCTATGTTTCTAAAACATTAAATTCTAGGTTGTAATTAAGGATGCCGTTTCAGAGCTGGAAATGGTCTAATTTGGAATCCTGATTTCACATTAATTTACTGTGTGACTTGGGGACAGTTTGTTCTTTTGTGTATCCTCAATTTCTTGTCTATAAGACATGGGAAAATATAGTGAATGCTTCCTAAACTTACCTTGAAGATTAACTGAGATAAAATATGTCCAAGACTTAACACATTGCCAGGAAAATGACTTTTTGGATATAGGTAGCTAATGAAGTCTGCATTCTCCTAGAAGGCAATCCTGGGAAAAAGATGCTCTATAAGTAGTTTATCTGGCAGATCATCCCAGAAAACACTGGAAAAGGATAGTGGAGGTGAGAAAAGGAAATAATGACAACCAATAAAAGATGCATTATCCAACAGGTTATTGCTATGGGCAACTGGGGCTCAGACACACTGGAGACCTTGAGGAGACAGTGGGATACATAGCTCAGAGGTAACCCCAAATTCTTTGCTGAGCAGCAATTCCTAATGACTCTGTCAAGAGTACTACCTAAAATGAGGGGCATGCTGAATTTGTCTTGTACTTCTTATATTTTAATTTGATTCCAATCATGTATCTTGGAGTTTGAACCTCTATTTAAACAAAACTGGGTTCTCTCAGTGAAATGTGGTCAGTCAGAGGTCTGCTATGCCTGTAGATGCTGTACCAGGATAGCCAAGCTAGACACTAATTCAGAGGATCTGAGCTGCTAAGAGCAGCCATCTTTACAGATTATCATTTATAAAAGCCAGTTGGGAGGACAAGGTATGCACTGGAGTGGCCATGACAGGTAGATCAAAGCAGATTCCTGCACAAAGAGAAATACTGAATAACTTCCTAAACAATACCCAAAGCATACTACACTGACTTAAAATTTGTGCTTTGAAAGATGGGCATGATGGCACAAATGTGTAATATCAGCACTCAGAAAATAAAGATAGATGGTTTCTCTCTTTTTTAAGAATTAGTATGTGTCTAGTATAGTCCTAGTAGAGGCTCACAATAGTTCAATAGCTGTGTACATATGACCATATAAAATGATGCTAATCAAAGTGAACTCCAAGAGTTCACAAGAGGTATTTTTTGTTTTCTTTTTGTTTTTAATATACTGTGTGAAGTTGTTTCTTGTTTCCTTTGATTTTTTTTTCTCCTTTCATTTATCCCGCATTGCTGGGCTTCGCTCTACCCCTCCCCATCCACATGGGGAGGGGTCCTGGGGAAAAGTGGAGCTGGGGGGGAGGGAAAGTGAGAGAAAAAGAGGGAGGGGGTAACAATGTTTGTCAAAATACGTATTCATTCCCTTACTTATGTAACTGTAATTAAAAAGAAAGTAAAGGGTAGGAAGGTCACATGTTCAAAGGCAACCCGCTAAGGAGTTCTAGCCCAGCCCAGTCAGATAGTGAGATCTTACCTAAACATACCACACACACACACACACACACACACACACACACACACACACACATTGCAAGCATACAAAAACTTGTGCATGGGAGAAATGTTATAACTGTAGAATTCAGAGGATGAGTTTTCTTTTAGTTTGGAAAAAAGATTAGGGACAACAGTAATTTCTGTATCAATGTCATACATCGATGTTCATAAATTTGAAAAGACACGGGTTTCCTTTGGGAAACCCTACCTTCATTTCATTCACAATTTAGCTCAAATGTCATTTACATCAAAGAAGCTTTCTTCCCCCAAGTACCTTTTCTCTCTTTCACATCATCATGCCACTCTTTTGAATCTAATATCTTGATGATAATGACATGATTAACTGTATCATTAGCCACTGGATGGCCACATTCATGAGAGGTCTGTCACCTTCACCACTTTATCCTAGGGCCCAACTCTGAACTCAGTAATTAGTTGTTGTTTTCTGTTTATTTTGTCTTGCTTCATTTTTTTTTTTTGGAGGCACTGAAGATAGTACTCAGGTCCGTCAGCTTGCTAGGCAAAATAGTTAAATAACAGAGTAAGCACTGGAGTATGAGTTTTGTAAAATTTCACATAGTCTAGTAAATACTAGCAAAAGAGGGCAAAAACAGCTTCTCCAGGATGATTTTTCCGATTTACAATTTCAACAGTGTGTCACTGCAGCTCTCTCTGCAGGTGGAACAGGCCCAGGCCTCTGTGTTGCTAGGCACTGCAAAGTATCTCAGCAACATCCTTAGTAGGCAGCTGCTCCGGAAGTTCCCTTGGTTGGTGGTTGTAATGCTAAACCATTCAGATTCCAGGCACTGGTTGATGCCTCCTTGTCTTCTCAGAGGTCTTCTGTAGGTCACTGCACCTCTCCAGATACTTATCTACAGTGAACCCTAATAATTCCACTATGATCATTTCAGGAGCAAGCTTTGAGCCTGACATTTTATTATCCCTTACGAATGTCCAATACCAGATATCTAAAAGGCCTTGGTTACAAGTGTCGTGCCACTCCAAGCTGTCTTCCCTCTCCTGTAGGAAGGCAGAGACATCTTGGGTATCCCATGATTGCCAAAATATTTATGTACTTTCAACTCTGACACTAACTCTGGGGAAGAAACATTCATTTACTCATACTTGTGATAGAGACTATGGAATCCTAAGGCTGTGCTGCAGGCAAAACTTACCTTGCATGGATTTGTATACAAAAATTTCAGATATCACAGTTCAGATAAATAACATAACCTCCCAACAACATGATTCAAATTTCAGTCACAACAATACATTAACTCTGAGTGTGTGATGTGAAACTTGGCTCTAGCTCTTTAGTCTACAAATTAGTATTTAAATAATAGAAGTGCATCACAAGCAGTGACCAATCATATCACTTTATTCAAAACTTGTCAGTGATTGATCACCATGCATTGGCTCTTCATCATATGCCTGGGCAAGAAAGGTCTTGTATTGGCTCTTTGTCTTCCAGTGACAAATCTATGTGCATTATGCAAAAATAGAAAATCTAAAAGGAAACTGGCCAAGAATGCAGGAAGTGCAATAGCGAAATGAAAAGTGGTAATAGTGGAAGTGAAGTTCACATTGAACATACATGGAGAATTAGTGAAAACATTAGAGTGGAAAAAAAACCCCAGCTGACTCAGAGTGCTGACCGGGTGAAGAGGGAACTCCTAAGTGAGGAAAGTGGTCCCCATGAAAAACAAAAATGTCTCCAGGGAAGTGATGTTGCAAAAACACATTAAAGGAGCTAGTTCAGCTCACAGAAATCAGGAACACATTTTCTGGTTTATTATTAAGAATGTGATTAAGTATATAGAACAATCAGAGGAAGAGATATACAGAGAGAAATCTTATCCTGATGATAAAGGCTTATGTCCTCATGGATAATGAGGTACACTACTGGCATGGTATGTGTAATGCTAACTGCCCCAGGAAATTTCTAAATCCTGCAATTTACAATTTTTGAGACTTCAACACATAAGCACTATCATTTATTAACCCAATCTCCAGTCCTTTTTTCTCTCCTTGCAGAATGGTGGGGAAGTTTCTAATCATGGCTTGGCCTTTCTGGTGACCAGCCTCAACCAAAGAAACTACCGAGAATCACCTCATTAGAACAAAAGACATTCCTATCACTGGGGAAATTCCAAGGGATTTAAGAGCTCTGTGACAGAAACCAGGGAAAGAGATCAAGTATTGAGACAAAAGAAACACTTAATATCCCATCACTCAGGAAATTAAAAGGGCTTTAGGAGTTCTTTGCCAAGAACTGGAAACAAAGACTATGATGAGAAAGTCTTATAATATCACAGTATCTCATCCTTCAAACTTACTTTGGAGAACAATCCAATACCAGTATTCAAAGGAAACAAATAGAGAACAGTATGCATGAAGAATATACTGGATATTCCTTCACTCAGAAAGCAAATAGTTATTGCATACTTCCAATGTTAAGAGATGTGTTATCTTTTAGAAACACAAATTTAAAAACAAGACCTACTTTCCCCACTTAAGATTCTAACAGGCAATGTGGCCTAGTGGTAAAGTGCTCCTATTGTAAACATGAAGCCCTGGGTTCAATTCCTCAGCACCACATACATAGAAAAAGCCAGAAGTGGTGCTGTGGCCCAAGTGGCAGAGTGCTAGCCTTGAGCAAAAAAAAGCCAGGGACAGTGCTCAGGCGCTGAGTTCAAGCCCCAGGACTGGCAAAAAAAAAAAAAAGATTCTAACAAACTACAAGTGCTCTTTGATCTCTTAGATTTACACTGGAGTTATAACCTTATGAACTCATCATAAAGTTGCAAATACCCTAAGTAGAAAGTGCATTTGCAACACCTCACCCACTACACATTCTAGCATAACATCACAGCATACTGAAGTGTCTGATATCCTTTCTCAAGATCACGTGGGTAGATGGGGCACTACCACTGTTGATGCTGCCTAGCATCCCAAGACAGAATCAGACAATATATTGATAGCTCACTAGCCCACGAGGAGATCCAACATTCTAAAGTATAACATTTTATGACTTTCATAGCACCATGAGTACACAAAAGTGTAGGTCAAATCACTGTATACAATGCAGTGTAACAAGGGCTATCTGTGATCAAGGAAAGAGCCACCAGTCTGAGCATATAGACATAGAGAGAAAAATAGCTCCCCAGGACTTTGAGTAGGATTAAGAAGGGATGAGAAATGGAGAGGATGAGCCTAGGATGTCAAGATGAGAGGAGAGTGGCAAAAATGACTAGAGAGGAGAGAGATGAGGTTATGAGCTGGTGGCCCATAATAAGAAATGTGGATATAGTTAAGAACAATGTGGGACGGTGGAGGAGCAGCAGAGCCCTAGCTAAGCTCCCTCTGACATGGCAGTTTTCTCACCCCATAGAAACTTTTACTCCTAGAAAGACAGCCAGAGTAAGTTCTAGCAGTACAGGGATTCTGGCCAGGAAGGAAAAAATCGACCTTGCTCATCTGAAAACACAGATTTGAGCTCCCGGCGGTGTCCCACCGCCGCGCCAGTGCCGGTGCCGGCACAGCGCCAGGCACAGCGACCCACAGTCCACGTGGCTAAAGCACACAGTGTAGACCAGGGAGAAATCCTCCAGATGGCGGCTGAGCACGGACGAACTGAAATCGCAGAGACTGGGGAAAGACCACCCAAACAAGAAGGACTCCATTTTTTTTTCTTTTCAAACATTTTTAAAACTTTTTAAAAAAAAATTTAAAAAATTTTTTCACTTTTGAAACGTCGTTGGTTTTTTTGTTTTCCATTTTTACCTGTTTGTTTAATCAAGTTTTTTTTTTCTGGTTATTTTCCTTTTTATTTTTTATTTTTTTAAAATATTTTTTCTGTTTTTTGCATCTATCTTCCAGTATTTTTTCTTTATTTCTCTCTTTGCAATCTCTTTCTTTAAAAATTACTTTCCTATGAACAACACCTCCACTCTTTTCTGCTAACTCTCCATTGTCTATCATTTTAACCTTGTTCTTTCTACTGATTCTACTCTTCTCCACATTTCCACGTCACTGAAACTAAACCAAAATCATCACCCTGCCCCCAATACATTTTACTCTATTCTCTTTACTACCTCTAACTTTCCTTCCTGACTTACTGCCAGGAACTCCAGGTTCCTTTGACTCCTGGTTATTGGATAGAGGGTATCCCTGCTTATTCCGAGTGAATCAAAGAGGTTCATAGAGAAAGCCAGTCCTAAAAGAACTTAATATAAGAACAAGAATTGCTCATAGGGTTGTAACAGTAAATAAGTAACTACTGAATACAGAGCCCAGGATTGGTTGTTATACTGAAATTGTATTCTTTAGGAACACCAAATCTAATTTTGTAGACAGGTATAAAAGGTATCTGCATATAATTGTGAACTTATAAGATTTACACAACAGTGCTTGGAAAGGGCTGCTTTGGGTCTTGAACGGTGCTCACAGGTGCTTGTAGATAGGCATTCCCAATCCAAATGGGCAGAAGAAACACAAGAAAGATGGCAAAGAAGTCTTTTCTCCCACTCAAAACAAGCAGGAAACAGAGCAGTCAATCAAAGACATAGAAGAGAACCCTCAAAATGCTCTACAAAGTCTACTGATAAACATGTTAAATGAAAAGTTTGAATCAATACAGCAATCCTTCTATAAAGTAATAGATGATTTCATGGCCTCAACAAATAGAAAGATAAATGAAATTCAAGAGTCAAATGAAAAGATAAAATCTTTTACCCAGGTAAAAGATTTGGGAGACAGCACTCAAAACCAACTTAATGAAGTAAAGAAGTCCATGCAAGATCTAAGAGATGACATGGAAACCATCAGGAAAGACCAGTCAGAAGGAAAAGAGATTCGAAATCAAGTAGCTAGCCTATAGTCCCGACTAACTGAAGTAGAGGATCGAATCTCAGGAGCTGAAGATTCCCTAGAATCTATGGAGAAAGATAAAAAATCAATACAAATCCAGTCCAATCAACAAAACAGATCGCTACAGGAGATTCAAGACACGATCAGGAAGCCCAATTTAAGGATAATAGGTATTGAGGAAAACTTCGAGAAAGAAGTTAATGATGTAGGCAACCTATTTAACAGAATATTAGCTGAGAACTTCCCAAATATCCAGACGGATAGGCCTATACAGGTACAAGAAGCATTTAGAACCCCAAACCGACCAGACCAGAATAGGACATCCCACCGACACACTGTGATCAAAACAGCATCAGTAGAGTACAAGGAAAGAATCCTTAAAGCTGTTAGGGAGAAGAAAATAATCACATATAAAGGAAAAGCAATCAGAATTACCCCAGACTTCACAGCAGAGACCATGAAAGCAAGGAGATGTGGAAAAAGCGTTTGATAAAATCCAGCACCCATTTATGCTAAAAGCCCTGGAAAAACTGGGATTCCAGGGAACATTCCTGAATATAATCAAGGCAGTTTATGACAAACCAACAGCAAGCATAACTCTAAATGGTGAAAAACTGAAGCCATTCCCTTTAAAATCAGGAACAAGGCAGGGATGTCCACTCTCTCCCCTGCTTTTCAACATAGTACTAAAATTCCTAGCCAGAGCAATTAGGCAAGAAGAAAATATAAAGGGGATCCAAATAGGAAAAGATGAAGTTAAACTTTCTCTCTTCGCAGATGACATGATCCTATACCTAAAGAACCCCATAGACTCTATCCCCAAGCTGCTAGAGCTTATCCAAAACTTTGGAAAAGTGGCAGGATATAAAATAAACCCTCAAAAATCAACGGCCTTTCCTATGCTAACCACCCGACGACCGAGGCTGAAATCAGGAAAGCAATTCCTTTTGCAATAGCCCCCAAAAACATAAAATACCTAGGAATAACCTTAACCCAAGAAGTAAAAGACCTCTTTCATGAGAACTTTAAAAGCTTGAAAAACAAAATTAAGGCAGAACTAAGGAAATGAAAAAACCTCCCATGCTCCTGGATTGGGAAGATTAATATAATCAAAATGGCAATATTGCCAAAGGCTATCTACAACTTCAATACAATACCCATTAATATCCCAACTCCATTTTTTTTTCCAGTCCTGGGCCTTGGATTCAGGGCCTGAGCACTGTCCCTGGATTCTTTTTGCTCATGGCTAGCACTCTGCCACTTGAGCCACAGTGCCCCTTCTGGCCGTTTTCTATAGATGTGGTGCTGGGGAATCGAACCCAGGGCTTCATGTGTACGAGGCAAGCACTCTTGCCACTAGGCCATATCCCCAGCCCGCCAACACCATTTTTTAATGAGATAGAGGAAGCAATCCAGAAATTCATATGGAACAATAAAAGACCTAGAATAGCAAAAACAATCCTAAACAGAAAGAACAGTGCTGGAGGAATTACAATACCCAACTTCAAGCTGTATTATCAAGCTATAGTAATAAAAACAGCTTGGTATTGGCACCGGAACAGGCCTGAAGTCCAATGGAACAGAATTGATGACCCAGAAATGAACCCACAGAACTATGCCTACTTAATCTTTGATATAGGAGCTAAAACAATAGTTTGGAAGAAAGATAGCCTCTTCAACAAATGGTGCGGGCAAAACTGGTTCAACACATGCAACAAACTAAAACTAGATCCTTATATATCACCCTGCACCAAAATCAATTCCAAATGGATTAAAGACCTTGAAATCAAAACAGACACCCTGAAAACACTAAAGGAAGGAGTAGGAGAAACACTTGGGCTCCTTGGCGCAGGACGGAACTTCCTTAACAAAGACTCAGAAAGGCTACAAATCAAAGAAAGGTTGGACAAATGGGACTGCATCAAACTGCAGAGCTTCTGCAGGGCAAAGGACATAGCTCGCAAGATAAACAGAAAGCCTACAGACTGGGAGAAGATCTTTACTGGCCATTCAACGGACAAAGGCCTCATATCTAAAATATATGCAGAACTAAAAAAATTAAATTCCTCCAAAACAAAACCGCAAAGAACCAATAGCCCCCTCATCAAGTGGGCTAAAGACTTACAAAGAGACTTCTCTGATGAGGAAATGAGAATGGCCAAGAGACATATGAAAAAGTGCTCTACATCACTGGCCATAAAAGAAATGCAAATCAAAACAACATTGAGATTCCAACTCACCCCAGTAAGAATGTCATATACCAAGAAAACTGACAATAACAATTGTTGGAGGGGATGTGGCCAAAAGGGAACCCTACTTCATTGTTGGTGGGAATGTAAACTGGTTCAGCCACTCTGGCAAGCAGTATGGAGATTCCTCAGTAGGCTAAATATAGAACTCCCCTATGACCCAGCAACCCCACTTTTGGGTATCTATCCAAAAAACCAAAAAGAAAATCACAGTAAAGCCACCAGCACAACAATGTTTATCGCAGCACAATTTGTCATAGCTAGAATCTGGAACCAACCCAGATGCCCCTCAGTAGACGAATGGATCAGGAAAATGTGGTACATATACACAATGGAATTTTATGCCTTTATCAGAAAGAATGACGTTGCCCCATTTGTAAGGAAATTGAAGGACTTGGAAAAATTTATACTAAGTGAAGTGAGCCAGACCAAAAGAAACATGGACTCTATGGTCTCCCTTATTGGGAATAATTAGCACAGGTTTAGGCAAGTCACAGCAGAGGATCACAAGAGCCCAATAGATATACCCTTATGGTCACATAAGATGATGCTAAGTGAAATGAACTCCATGTTATGGAAATGATTGTTATTTCACAGTTGTAACTACTTTCAACGTCCCATGTGTATCTGCAGCCTCTACTATTGATGATGTTCTTGTATCACCTTCCTGTGGTTGTATCTACACTATCTCTGTAATCTTATCTGAGTATGTTGGAAACCGTGTATACTGGTATTAGAACTAGGAAACTGAAATGGAATACCAAAATTGAGAGACACAGGGTAAAAAAGACAAACAACTACAAAAGCAATACTTGCAAAACTGTTTGGTGTAAGTGAACTGAACAACTCATGGGGGTGGGGGGGGAAGGGAAAGCAGGAGGGGGAGGGGGAATGAGAGACAAGGTAACAAACAGTACAAGAAATGTATCCAATGCCTAAGGTAGGAAACTGTAACCTCTCTGTACATCAGTTTGATAATAAAAATTTGGAAAAAAATCCAGGAAAAAAAAGTCAATGTCAAAAAAAAAAAAAAAAAGAACAATTATGAACAATGTGGGGACAACTCCAGTGCAGAGAGATTAAGAGGCTGGGGACATAGGTCAGAGACATAGTGCCTTTCTAGAATTCACAAACTCCCCCAGTTTCTAAGAAGCATGGAGAACACTTTTGTAAAAGTCTAAGCTGATGCTGGCTTGAAATAAGAAAGTGACCATACAAATGAAGGGAGAAACTTAATGATACTGAGAAAGTAAAATTGGTCATATTTGAGAACGAACTGTTAAGGCTAAGAGAGGACAGAGACAATCCATAGTGATATCTAGGGCAAGTGAATGCTTGCTGATGGGCTTTAACTAATTTACGGAAGGCAGAAGGAAGAATAACCACGGAGTAAATATTTTTAAACTTTCAGATTTGTACACCTTGAATTCAAGGGACCTGGCAAGTTCCAGTAGTTAGACAGATCTATAAGAATCTTATGCCCAATAAACTGAAGATATCATTTTAATGGTTTTTATTACATTAACATTCTTTATAATTTAAAATTTAATTATTTTAACATATTATATTGTATTCAAATCAATATCTATCAGACAAATATTATATATAGGAATCATGTAATGATTTGAAACGAGTGGAGAAAGTGCTGTGTGGGCATCCATTAAGAAGGCAGCTCAGAGACCTAACCATAAAGCCAGACTACTTATCTGAATATTCTTTTCATACTCAAGAAAGTCTTTTAAGGAAAGTAAATAGTACTTCATTTTAAGTCAAAGTGTCATTTCCACTGTAATTGCCATTGATAAACTGCTAATGCACCAAAACAATTTGTGATTAAAAAAATACAGCCCCAAAGTTATCTCCATCATGGTTGAAGATCTCTAGAGGTTGCTTCGTGCAGCTGTAGCTTTCAAAAAGCTTCCATTTGCCATCCAAAAACCCATGATGAAATAGCTAATTTTGCCTGTGACATTCTCATTATATTATTAAGAGAAAAAAATAAAATTCTAAATTAGCAATGAACTGAATGGATTTGAATTTCTATGAGGACTTTGTTTAAAAAAATAACAAAAGAACTCTCTCTCATTAAATAGTGCACATTTATTTACTTATCTAAACAAATAAAGTGCTTTCCACCAAATCCTACAGTACATATTTGTCATAATCAAGAAAAATAGAAATGAGTCAGACCAGGCATAATTGTTCCTTTACCCATCACTAATTCATCCAATCTGTTAAAATCATGTTTGTTTTTTCTGAGCCATCCAATGGTACATATTTCCCACACACTCATGGTGGAATGATTGTTAACACTGTGCATCCTCACAGCTGTTCACCCTACGTTAGAGATAGCACCTAATGAATGCTGAGAAAAAGAACACTACACTATCTTGCTGACATAGCAAGACAAAGAATTCCAGTTTGGTCAACAAGTAGTAGTTCAATCAACCATCACTATCTCTGATAAGTACATTGCATTTATATGACTTTTCTTTCTTCTAAATTTCAACAATAGTTGGGCATGTCTGCATTATTTCAACTAAGAGCTTTGAAAAAGCTACCAGCACAGGAATATTTTGGAATGTTATTTCCAGGCTGGCATTAGACTTGGCAGTGTTTTCTCTCCACCCTTCCCTGGAAAATATATTTAAGTTGTTTACTTCTAACTGCATTATTTTATTATTTATAAATATTTTTAAATTTAATCTTATTGTCAAGGTGATGTACAGTGGGTTTACAGTTATATACCTAAGATAGTGAGTACATTTCTTGTCAAACTTGTTACGCCCTCCCTCATTTTTCTCTCACCTTCCCTCCCCCCAGCTCCCTTTGAGTTGTACAGTTAATTTCGCTATTGCATTGGTTCACTCTTTGTCCTTTGTCTCACCATTTTTGATGTTCCCCTTCCCTTCACTAATTCACATAATTGTGTATAAATACAATGACAACAGGGGATAAACCATAGGAGAGAAAAACGAAAGAAAAAAGAAATAATTTCACATAGTACATTAAAAATAACAACAAAATGAAACACCACTTATTTCCATATCTTGGAGTTCATTTTGCTTAGCATCATCTTATATGATCATATGTACACTGCTTTAAATTCTTTCCTCTCCATTTTTGTTTTGTGAGAGCACACAAGCAAATGTGTACATCTCAGTAAAGTAATGTATGGTCCTCAGAAATAAATGATTAAAGAGGGATGGACATGGTCAGCACTTTGCATATTAGTGGTTAATAGAGGATGGTTTCTTGAGATTGATTTTCATTTTGAAACCAACTAATCATTGCATACTTCAACTTTTCTGTCACCTTATTGAACTTCAACACTGTTATGAAGATGAGCATTGGAAGATACCTGAACTGTTATTTCCATTGAAGCCAGCAGTATTTCTGGGGATCATTCTATGCAGAGCCTGCCAGTGCAGGATAAATCTTCCACATCAAAACTCATGTAGTCCTTTTCATTCGTGGACAAGTTGGCTCCTAACATGCCCTCAAATTTCAGAGGTTTAGATGTGATTATTGTTCTGGTCTCATTTGAGAGCAGCTTATGTCTAGGGTGGCTCAGGTTCTTCATGACTTGAATTTAATAGGTATAGTTCATTAGGACAGGCTCCCAATACACAGTGTAAAAAACCCAAGAAAATGGGAAATTACACAGCAGAATATGGGGATAATATCCTCATGTGGTCTTGAGGTCCAGTAGAATGCTAAAGTGAACACTAAATTATATCTCCAAGGCTAAGACAATCAGGTCCAAATTCAGATAGTCTTCCTGGCAGGATGATACATGTGGACATGAGGTATTAACCATGATTCACCATTTCAGAGTTGTCTCCTTGCTTTATTTGTTGGTTGCTTAGTATTTTGCCCCCCTGTGATGGTACTCCCCTCCCCCCCTCACCAGGATTGATACAAGGGGTACAACTTCCTCACTTTGCATCTGTCTCTTGGTTACCAAAGGGTAGAGAAGCAAGCCTCTGCTAGGTAGTGCTAAGTGATCTGTGCATAAGGCAAGTGCTGGGGAAATTCAAAGGAGGATGTTTGCTGAGGAGAACTAAATGGATCTAGAAAAATTGGAAATCATACTCTCTGAAATTCAATCACAACTTTATGACTTCCAAACTATGATACATACAGCAAGTTACCACCCTTTCCAAACTTCAGTTTCCTCACCTGTAAAAGGACATTGATAAGAGTACTTCCCTAGTAGAGTTGTTCTGAATACTAACTGGGTTTGGATTGATAAGCATAGAGTCCCTGACACAGAGTAAATGCAATCTTAGAATTCAATAACAAATCTTTCTGCTTGTAAGAATGAACCTCTTTATTCTGAATGGGTATATTTGAATGCTTGTTTCAAGTCCTTTATAAGCGGGTGTCATCATTTTATGGTGGGCTTCTGGAAAGTAACACACAGAGATGGTGGCACACAGATAAACCAGAAAAAAAAAGCCAAATTAGAGATACCTAAGTTAGGCCATGGTATGTTCCAGAATTTACAGTGACTATCCTTTTAGCCACTAGCTGTAAGTGACTATCTAAATATAAGTAAATTAAAATTAAAAGAAATATAGTTCCTTAATTAAATGGGCCACAATTCAAGTGCTTAATAACATGGTAATGACTGTTATCCTAGACATCTTATATCTAGAATACTTTAGTCATTCTAGAGATGCTTATTGAACAGTGCTGATTCACATGTTTTTGAAAGTAGATTCATTACATGTAATTCAGCTTTTACTTGAACCAAGGCAGATTTATCAGGGTTTCACTATAAAGAGGTACACAATTTTGTTCAGTTCAGGATTCTGGAAATGGTCTGACAGGGTCCTAAAACTCAAAATTGAGAAGGAAATGGAAGCCCTTTCAGAGCCAATAGATGGGTATAGTGCTAATGCTGAAAGATTACTGCCTGGGAGAAGACCATAGATGACATTAAGAAGTTCCTAGGCTGTGTATTTAGTTGGATATCTCTGTACCAGCAAAGAAAGAACTCTTGCAGACAGGAGGCAAAAATATAGTAACACTCAACAGTACTTCTCTATTTGCCACACAATACTCACAACACAGTATGCTGGAAATGAACTGTACAACCTGGGGGGATTAAGGGGGAGGGAAAGTGGGAGAAAAATAAGGGAAAGGGTCACACATTTAACAAGCCTATTTACCTTTATTGTGATTGTTTTAATAGAATATTAACAATATGAATAGGAATCATATGTCCGTTTGAAAATGTGTGATTTTACCCCACTTTGTTTTGTCAGTAATTTTTTGGTCCTTTCATACGGAGATCATATTTGCCAGCCCTGTCTGCCTGTCTGTCTGTCTGTGTGTCTCCCTGAATACTGAGGACAGAAACCAAGGTCCCATGCATGCTGGGCAAGTGATTTACTACTTACCTACACATTTAGACAATGTAATGGATTAAAATGTACTTGGACACTTTGTCTTTGCCTTTTGGATTGATTACTTGATTGATTGTGGTACTGGGGTTTGCATTCAGTGCTTTGTACATGCTCTACCAATTGAGCCATGCTTCCAGCCCCACATCTAACTTTTAAAAGCCACTCACACCTTAGTATAAACAGGAGGATAACTCTGATTCTTTATTAATGAGAATTTTAAAGAGGTAAAATTATCTAGGGAGGATTTCAAAGGCCATTTCTTTCCACATAGGACCCTCAGAGAACAGGAATATTGAGAGCTGAGGAGGGGGGTCATTTGAAGCTAGAGAGAAGGGTCAAAATGGAATGCTTCCTGCAACAGAAGATATCAAGGAGTCAGGGACGACAGATGGGAGAGGGAAAAAGGCAAATTGAAAGGAAAAAGAGAACACATCAAATATGTTTGGCCAGTTGGCAATTCTCTCTGGTTCCGCTCATAGTTGCTAGCATATTCTATAACATGTCATGACTCTAGCTACTGAGCAGGCAATAGGAAGAACTTTAC
Source organism: Perognathus longimembris pacificus (assembly GCF_023159225.1). Classification (NCBI taxonomy): domain Eukaryota; kingdom Metazoa; phylum Chordata; class Mammalia; order Rodentia; family Heteromyidae; genus Perognathus; species Perognathus longimembris. Next base: position 81,175,870 of record NC_063188.1, on the reverse strand, counting down.
CAGGCAATAGAACTTATTGATTCTTTTTTTTCTGATGTTTTAACTTTCTACATTTCTTTTTCTCCCATTGCTCCTTGGCTTACTATGGTTTCTGTACTTGAGCTATCTGACACTTAAGAAGCCAACCCAGCTGGGCCACAGGTACTAGACACTCAAAGCTGGACTGAATTTTCTGACTCACACACATTCTGAGGAGTCAAATTATAAGGACTATTCTGTGGCATTTTCTCAAACCTTGCCAGATTCACTCTAGTCTAGAACATTAAGCAATCTTTTTGATTGTGCATTCCTCCCTAGACGAAGCGTGTGTCTATAAAAGGCCCCTGCTGCCTTGCAGGAAGAAGATGACCTCACAGTGTACAAAAACCAATAAAGCACTTTGAATCTGGCAAAAACCCAGCCCATCCTGGCCCCACAGATGTTAGTTTCAGTTAGACACACACACACACACACACACACACTTAGACATATGTGCTGAGAAAATAGCAATGTAAGGTCATACTGTTTTTGTGTTTGTTTTTCTGTGTGGCGGTCTCTGAGTGCTTCTACTCCTCTAGCTAGCTGTCCTTAACAGCCCTCCTCCCAGCCTCATGTGGTTGGTCACCCCTGTCTCACTGTCTTGTTTCCAGACAGCTTCAGTTCATCCTCCAACTCCTCTCTTCCTCCTTCTCTCTGCCCCCTTTACCTGAAAGGCTATTAGTGTAGTGGAAGCTCTCAGGAGGCAAGGCAGTGAATATTGTTTTAGCAGAAGCCAAACCAGCCCTCATTGTGAGCTGAACACTGGTATGAGTAGAAGGCAGGAAACCTTCCCTTTGGATGCTCCATTTCTTGCCACTTGCACAAAATATTCTTGTTTTTTAAATTTTATTTGATTGTCAAGATGATGTACAGAGGGGTTACAGTTGGTTACTTAAGGTAATGAGTACATTCCTTGTTGGATATTGTTACCCCCTCCCTCGTTTTTCCCACTTTTCTTCCCCTACAACCCCTCCCCCCAGTCATAAAGTTCATTTCCAACATAGTGTCTTCTGGCTATTGTTGTTGCATTGGTTCACTCTTTGTCCATTATACTCAAGAAATGAGATTGGAGCAGTGGAAACATAACTGTACTGAGAACCATTCTTTTCTAAAGGCTGATATTTAAGTACTGTGATTTAAAAAAAACAAACACTGTAACACTTTCTGCTTAGGAAAGAGTGAAAGCCAACACACACACACACACACACACGAAAATTTAGAAGTATCTAAAGTTGTTTCCTCAATCAGAATGAAGGCATTTTTAAATCTGTCAGTATTACCTTACTGAATCTTTTAAGGTCACCTTCCCCAGGGAGTGATCTAGCATCTCAAAGTAAGAGAGAAAGCATAAATTGCCTAGGTTCATTGCAGCATTGTTCACAGTGACTAGGATTAGCAAAAAAGAGCCCTAAGTGTCCATCAATGGATCAATGGATGAAAAAAATGTGGCCTATACACACAGTGGAATATGATTCTGTTCCACAAAGGATAGAAACTAACATTTGGGACCAGACACAGAAATACATATATTTATTTCTATGTAAAATATTACAAGTTGAATTCAGGTAAGGAAAAAGTAGACTTAACCAGAGCTGTGAGAGAATAGAAAAAAATATAGGAAATGAGAGGATGTTTGTCAAAGGACTCTAATTAGGAAGGTGAAATGTTTTTGAGAACTCTTACACAGCAGGGTGACTATAGTTAATAATAACATATTAAATATCTCAAAATTGCTAACAGTAAATTTCAAATGTTCTGTCATAAAAGACATAAATATGTATGATGATTGTGTTAATATGTTAAATATGTCAACAATGTATATATATCATTATATAAATATACACATATAACAAAACAACATTGTTTTTCATAGATACATACAATTACAATTTGTCAAGTCAAATTTTTAGAAAGTTTGAGTCACGTAAATATTGAATATACTCTGTGTCATAAAAATTATCAAGGACTAGAGGTGTGGCCCAGAGGTAGAACACTTGCCTAACATGTGCAAGGCCCTGGATTCCACGTCTAGCACTTTAAGAAAAATAATTGTCATAAACAAAGATAATGATGGTGTCTGTGGCTCATGCCTATAATCCTAGCTGCTCATGAGGGTGAGATCTGATGATCATGGTTTGAAGCCAGCCAGGGTAGGAAAGTCTGTGATACCCTTTTCTCCAATTAACCACCTAAAAAGCCAGAGTAGAGCTGTGGCTCAAGTGGTAGAAAGCTAGCCTTGAGCAAGAAAAGTCTCAGTGACAGAGCCCTGAAATCAAACCCCAGGACCTGTACTCTCTCTCTGTCTCTTTCTCATACATACTTTACAAAAAACCCAGAGGTGACTCCTTACTAAAGGCAATAAGAATAGTTGTTCATTATTATTGTTGCTGTTGTTGCATATAATAATATTCATGAGGATGGTGATGATGATTGTGTGGGACTAGGGATAGAACATAGCCCTTTGCTGTGCTAGTCAAGTACTCTGCTGCGGAGGTACATTCCCAGCCTGAAGGTAAGGATATGTTTTATGTATATTTTGTATCTAATTAACCTGTTGATGTAGACGAAACTTGAGTGCTGAAATTAAAATATCAGGATGGTGGTCCTGATTCAGCCTGTCATTGGCTGTATTACAGTCAAACCAATGGTTGCTTGCTCTCCATTTGCTTCCCCTTCCTTCAGCACAGGCAACATGTGCTCATAGATCTCTCTCCCTTGCCCTGATGTGCTCCTGGGCACCGACCTCTAGGCATGGAATCACCCTTGCCCTCTGGCTTTTAGTTTTCTTTGGTCAGCAGAAGGGACCAGCAGGGAGGTAGGAGGCTAGGAGGATAGACAGGTGCATTTATTCTCCTCCCTTCCTGAAAGGATGTGATTTTGGCAGTTGCTGCCTTCCTCTAGCTATAGCCACAGTCTCTGCCAGGATGTTCCTTTTCCAACACTGTAAGTCTCCCGGCCGGTAATACTAATACTGCCTCCCTGCCTCCTCCCCGTGTCCTTGCTTTGCCCAGGGGACATGAGGCCCCAGCCATGCTCTCCATGCCCTGTCAGTCGTCTTTGGCTGCCCACATCCACGTAAACAGCCTCTTGGTTCAGCTCTCTGGTTACCCTGCTGTGTGCACCATCTGTTTCCTGCCAGGATCCTGCCTGATACACAGTTTAGCTGGTAAACAGAGCCCTCTTGACTGTGTTACTCAGAACACTTTAATGCAAAGAGCTGGTTACACAGGTAAAGTGATTGCTCAGAAGCTGAACAAATGGGCCACATGGCAACTCTGAGATTAGTACCAGCAGGAAACCACACAATAAGAGAGAGAAAGGGAGGAGGCCATGATACAGGCCCTTGAAGCACTGGAGTCAACCAGTGAAAGCTGGTATCAGGATCGGGTCTATCCAGCAAGGGGAAAAGGCACAGCCTTGAGGCAGAAGCCACCTGAGGTAGGAAGGGCTGATTCAGCTTCTCCACCTCCTTCCTTTACAATGGCTGTACCTAGGCAGCTGCCACAGAAGCCTCCCCAGAAAAATAGCTTACAGGGTTCAATCCTCCTGCCATCCAAACTACAAGAGGAAAAGTACAAGCTAATAGATGAGGAGCAAAGAGGTCCACAACCAGTACAATAGCTCTGATACCTTGGACCTGTTACCAAACCACTTGAAGCCTTTGTGTCTTTATGTTCAAAAGGAGATGGTTAACATTATATTTACCCCGTGGGGGATGCACTGAGACAAACTAAATGAGCTAGAGTATATAGGAGTGCTTGCTAAACTCTAAAGTGCTATATAAAATAAGACATCTGAGTGTCTTGGAGTTTATGGGCTTGTCAATTTCAAATGCTATCACTTTTGTTCTCAAGCAACTGCTTTTAGTGCAATACCTCAACCAAAGAAATGCCTTTACCCAATCGATCGATTCTCTTCAACTGCCTGCAAGCCTCTTTTGCAAGAGAAAGCAATTAAAGCTCAGGCTTGAGAACTGCCATCATTTGTTTGTGATGACCAAGGTCTGCTGGCTACCAAATCAAGGGGCCTGCAGGGGGGCCTGGATCCTGGCTTGTTCAGCCCAGCTGCATCCTTGAGAACATGTGCCAAGCCCTGGGTGGCACACAGAGGAAAGTATGCCCTCTTAATTGTCCCCATGCCAGGCAGTGTTTAGGGAGGGAGAACAGAGAGCCAGATGGAAACCAGGCACGTCTCTGCACAGGATTAACATCCATGTCCCCAGGGCTCTGCTGAAGCCAGAAGCCAAGCTGGGGAGTCAGCCGCCTGTCCAGAATCGCTGCCCCACCAGCAGATTGCATGTGCTTAGCACCTGCTTCATGAGGACAGCAGAGCTTGTTTTTACTACCTGCTCAGCCTTTCTTGCTTGTACTCATTTCTTCCTGATCATTTCTCCTTCAGACCTCTTTTCAGGCACTTCCCTTCTTCCTTTCACAGTCTTTTTAACCACCTTGCTTAAGAGGGATCAGAACCCCAGCTTTTGCATCACTGTAGTACATCCTTAAATGTAGTAGTTTGGGAATCTAACTGCTTTTGGAGCAGTCTGGAGACCTTTAAAAAAAATCCAGGGATCAAGCCAGGTGCCTGTGGCTCATACCTGTTATTCTAGCCACTCAAGAGGCTGAGATCTAAGGATCACAGTTCAAAGTCAGCTTAGGCAGGAAACTGGTTTTCCAGGCTGCCATCTAGATTTTTAGAAAAGTATTATCTTTTTTAAATTAAATTAAATTTTATTGTCAAGGTGAAGTACGGAGGGGTTACAGTTACATACCTAAGGTAGTGAGTACATTTCTTGTCAAACTTGTTACCCCCCCCCCTCTTACCTCCAATTAGCCACTAAAAAAGCCAGAAGTGGACCTGTGGCTCAAGTGGTTGAGTGCTGCTCTTGAGTAAAAAAAATCTCAGAGGTAGTGCTCAGGCCCTGCGTTCAAACCCCAGGACATGCACACAACTTCACAGACACAGACAGACAGACAGACAGACACACACACACACACACACACACACACACACACACACACATCCAATACCATCTTGGAAAAGATGGCTCACACCTACCATCCTAATTACTCAGGTGACTGAGATCTGAAAGACTGAGGTTCAAAACCAACCCTAGAAGAAAAAGTGTGAGACTCCATCCCCAATGAATCAGCCAAAAAATAGTGCTGGAGGAGTGGCTCAGGTGATAAAGGGCCAGTTATGAGTAAGCAAGCTTAGAGAAGAGTGTGAGGTCCTGAGTTTTATCCTCAGTACTGGCACAAGGAACAAGAACAAAAACTAAGTGACCAGGTTATATTCTAGATCAGTATCGGAATCTCTAGGGATAGTGCCTAGACATTGATAGTTTTTTAAATTCCCCTGGTGAAGTTAATGTGCAGCCAGAGTTGAGGCTCCTGATGGCTTTAGGAGTATAATTTAACCTCATTCCATTGGGAAACAAAGGCAGCTCTTCCTGTAATTTTAGTAGGAAAGACCTATTGGAAGGCAATGAAAATTCTAGGATCACAAGTGGGCTGACTGTGAGGGAACTTAAAAGGTGAAGAATGGTCAAATCTTTCGAGAGCAGAAGGCAATTCCAGACTACTGTGTTCCTGGAATAATTGCAAAGCCTATTATGACCTCCCAGCCTGATGGCCCATTAGAGTCTTCTGAAACTTGACCTGGATCTTGGAATGGGGAAAGAATGGATTCAACTTTCTCAATATCATGGAAGCTCTGTGCCCTGGCGTTTCAATGTATTTTAGACCTTATATCAACTAAGAAGATGAGAGAAAATGTGGGCCTAAGAAACGGGTGATTTCTGTGTGGCAGACAATGGGGCTTCTGGTAGAATTGATACTGCTGCCATCATCCCATCTCTTTCTGTATTGGCAGGTGTCTACTGGAATTTGAACTTCCTGAGCAAAATACAAAAACTTGGAGGCTTTAAAAAAGATAATGTTTGTACTAGGATTCAAATAAATAAGACAGGACAGTGACAATGATTAGGTAACATTTATGTCTTTTATACATGAGGCCTTCACATGCTCCTTTGTTTACCTGGCAAATAAACTGGAACCTGCGATGTCACTATGCAAGAATGAGAAGTTTAAACATTCATTTATGCAAACAAGGGGGCAAAAATTCTTCTCATCTTCTGAGAAACAGGTAGTGAAAATTAATTTAAATTAGGTCCCCTATGAATCTGTAGCACATCATCCTGGAAATAGTCTTACCTATAACTTGAGAAAGAGATAACTTTTTCTTGCAAGGATAAAAATGATTATGGAAATGTCAAAATTATATTTTTAAATATATGTGCATATATATGTAGTCATATACATATATATGGTTTTGGTGTTTCTGACAGGTGATATTAAGCGGTATCATGAAGAGATCTTAGAGTTCTTATTTTAGGAAGAACTCAATTTGATAAATAACCTACTAGTTTTTATTTGCAGGATGGGAATGAACAGGCAAAGACATAAAAGGTACTAAAAATTTAGGTACTGAACTAGACTTTTGTTTTTGTTTTTGTTTTTTTTGAGAATAGATCTCATTATATAGCCCAGGTTAGGCTGAAACTCAAGACTTCCTACCTCTCTACCTCCTGAGTGCTGGGATTAGAGGTATGCACCACCACTATTGCTGGCTGTACTACAGTTTTGAAACTGGCTTTTCCCCCTCAGCACTATACTTTTAGCTCTGATAAGGTTTGCGGCTCTGGTGGGGCCTAGGATCTGCAGTAGTATGAAACAAGAGAGATGCTTAGGTCACAAAATTTAAGAGTTGTCACTCTTGGGTGCTGAGCCTGAACTTGTGAGAATACTAACAAGATACAAGAGAGTAGAAAGAGCTTAGCAACTCAAGTAAGAAAAGAACATGACCACATGCCCAATTCTGGAGTATGGTTCAGTGGTAAACTATGCCTGGGGCCCTGAGTTTTATCCCTAGTGCTGCTGCTGCTAAAAATAAATAAATAAATAAATAATAATAATAATAATAATAATAATAGAAAAAGAAATACTAAATTAGGAAATTAAAATACACAGAAATAAGTGAAAATTAAGACAACATTTATTAAAAAGCATATGATGAGGCTAGGGGGTATGGCTCAGTAACTGTGTATCTAGAATGCATGATACTCTAGTTTCTGTTTCTGTTCCCAGCACAAAAACATCTTTTTTTTAAATGCCAGTATTGAGGCTTGATCTCAGGGTTTGGGAGCTCTCCCTTAGCTTCTTTACTTAAGGCCAGTGCTCTATCACTTGAGCCATGGATTCACTTCTAGCTTTTTGGTGTTTAATCGGAGCTAAGCGTCTCATGGATTTTCCTGATTGAGCTGGCTTCCAATTTCTATCATCAGATCTCTTCCTACTGAGTAACCAACCAGGATTACAAGCATAAGCCATCAACATCCAGCTAAAACCATTTTTCTAAAAGTCTGTTGAAATCCAAATTCTCATCCAGCTAGATGGAATACATGTATCAGAATCCAGTGGGAGACCAATTTTACCGGATTCCATCTTCCAGAGTTTTCATGCTTGGAATAGTCTTGGACCAGTGGAAGACTCTTTGCATTTCTCTAACAAACAACTAGGCACTGCCACTGCTCTGGGAAAAACACTTTGGCACTTGTTCTAGATCAATGTCTCTCAGATAGGTGTGGCAGAATGAAAATCTCAGATATTTGAAAATGGACCTGGGATTTGTTTTCCCAGAAGAGCTTCTTATTCACAGTTCCCAAGCGGAGGGGAATCTGTCACACTGTACATGAGGAAATGCCAGATGAGTGAGGAAGCAGAAAAGGTGAGGGGAAGACAGGAGTACATGCCTTTATTGGGGTTTGTAGGGAAGCACTTTAGGAGCATTCCAGGAGGCTTATTTAGTAGCTGGCTCTAAGGTAGTTTAGGGGACAGGGAAAATTGGCTTGGCACAGAAGAGATAGATAAAGTTAGTGGTTGGAAGAAAGGGCTCTGGATTGGTTGTTTGCCCATGAAAGGCACATTGACATGCATGTTGTTTGCTCTCTCTAGGAATAAGCTATGCCTGGCTTGGGAATAGAGGCAGTCTCTACTAGATTAACAGAGCCCCAAGATATCAGAGCATCATAAAATACAAAAGACATTTTAAGCATAATTATACAAAGAAGAATGTTCTCTTTTGTCTTTACTGTGATGCTAATCTTTCAATTTTATAATGCTTGTAAATTCTTTCCTGATGAAAATTCCCAATTTAAAGAAAGTTATATAAAATAAGATTCCAGTTTATGAAGTCATTAGCTCTAAAACAGAGCACTAAGAATCCTTAGAAATCCCAAAATAAATCTTTATGAGTCCAAGAGATTAAAAAAAATTTAAAATGCTTCATAGTTAATAGCATTTTAATAGCATCCATATTAATCATATTAATTTATTTATTTTAATTATACCAGCACACCTGTTGAGTTGATGAATAGCAAGCCTTATCTTGCAATTGTTTATAAATGCCATCAGAACTATATCAAAAGTCATGAGATTTTTGTCTTTATTAAGTCATTCCTTTGTCTCTTATCAATTCACCAAACTTATCATAAATCCCCAAGAAGTGTGTATGTGGATATTTACACAAAGACTTTTATTAAAATATTCATGATACTTTTAGGAATAGCTATGTCGACCACTCAACTTATCTAAGAGACAAATCTAGGAAGTGGAGGCATGGCTCAATGGTAGAATGCCAGCCTCTGAGGGAAAAACAAAGTGAGAGAGCAAGATCCTGAGTTCAAGCTTCAGCCTGGGAAATTTAAAAGAAAAAAAATGAGTCAAATCATTCTATGCATTAATAGTGTGTGTGGGGAGTCTTTCATTTTTCTCTGTCACAAATGGGAAGAAAATGACTTTTCTCAGGAAAATGTGACCGAATTGGAGGATAAAGAAACATCATTTTAAAAATCAGTCCAGTAAACACTGTTACTGCTCCTTGAACAGGTGGTTATTTACAAAGTGGAATTTTTTTTTCAAATTTTTATTATCAAACTGATGTACAGAGAGGTTACAGTTTCATACGTTAGGCATTGGATACATTTCTTGTACTGTTTGTTACCTTGTCCCTCATGCCCCCCTCCCTCCCCCCCTTCCCCCCCCCCCAGGTGTTCAGTTCACTTACACCAAACAACTCCTTAACAGTAGAAGGTTTCTGTTTGTTGTTGTTTTTGAAAAAAATCACACTTTTTCCCAAACTTTATTTGGCTCATCGGAGCTGAGGTTTTTGTACTACTTGAAATCTTTTCTGGGCTGGAAAGTATATAGACTTCTCCCCCCAAAGAACCATAATAAACTTTGGAAATCACTTCTGGCAGGGGTAGAGTTTGCATGAGGGACTTAAAAAGCCTTAAATGTGTGCTTAGCTAGCTATAAGGGAAGCCATGCGCACCCAACAAAATAGAGCGACACACAATAAAACATTTCACGGCCCACAAACTGTCCATTACTCATTTGGAGAGCTAGGCCACAGAGTTTATTTCTGCTTATTTTATTTATTTTTGTGTGGCTGCAAACCTATGGCACAACAAGCTCACCTTAACCTCTGGTGTTTTTCCAACTTTTCTCCCATTTCTTCTACCTCAATTTATATATTTTTTTTAAAAATGGGGGTGGGGCAGTCCTGATGTTTCTTGAACTCAGGGCTTTGGTGCTGTCCCTGAAATATTTTTGCTCAGCATAGCGTTATACTGTTTGAGCTACAGTTCCATTTTCAATTTTTGGTGATTAATTTGGGACAGGAGTCTCACAGACTTTCCTTCCCAGGCTGACCTTGAACTGCAATCCTCAGATCTCAGCCTCCTATAGCTAGGACAGTAGGCATGAGTGACCAGTGCCCAGCATCGACCTATACTTGTGTAGCTTCTTGTGCATATTCTTGCCATTTCTTTCTCCTCTGGTTGTCAATCAATAAACAACTGGATAGATATTTAATGAAATTAGCTGAATGTTTAGTAACACTAACTTACATGAATAGAGAAAAGAAGAAATTTGAATTTCCTAGCACCAGGTACAGACTCTCCTTTTTCAATGTCCGTGTAGCATGACTTTCTGAAGATTATAACTATTAGCAAAAGCACCAGCTAGTAGCTTGCCTGGAGCAACTCTGCCAGGCAGAAAATTGCAAAGGCTGGTGGCAGAACAAGGAAAGAGACATGGAGGTTCACCAAGGCCATAGGGTAGGATTCCCAAAGGAAGTTCTGGAAGTCAGAACAGAGGCACTGAGGGTCATTCAGAAAGGAAGGAGCTGAAAACATTATAGAAAATTAGGGAGAATTTACAGAATTGAGGTAAATAGACAGCTGTCCTGGCTTAAAGACAAAAGAACTTAAACTTATTGAAACTACCATGTTCCAACACTTAACTAAGGGCTTTGTACTTGATCTCATTTCACCCTTTTAATCATTCTGCAGACTAGCTGGTTTTTTTGTTGTTTTTCTGTTACTATTTTATGCTTGAGGAAATTGTCTAAGGTCATGTAGTTAGAGAATGGAAGATTCTAGAGTTCGTGGAAAGAGAAGGCATTCTGGGGATTCTAATCACAGCCTCATGTTTGCTAGGCATGTGATTTCCCACTTGAACCACATTTCCAGCTCTTTTTGCTGTATTTATTTCCCAGGTAGGCTCTTTCATATGTTTTTATTTTTATTTTTGGTGCTGGTATTGGGGCTTAAACTCAGGGCCTGGGTGCTATCCATTCCCTTTTTTACTTAAGGCTAACTCAGTATTGCTTGAGCCCCTTCCAGCGTGTGTGTGTGTGTGTGTGTGTGTGTGTGTGTGTGTTTTGTGTTGTGTTTCATTGGCAATAAGAGTATCACTTTTTAGCCTGGGCTTACTTTGAACCATGATTCTCAGCTCAGCCTCTCGAATAGCTAGAATTGATGAGCCCTGGCACCTGGCTGGTTCACTCATTTTTGCCCAGGACCAATCTCAAACCATGATCTATCTACCTGTGCATCTTATGTAGCTAAGATTACAGGTGCACTGGCTTATTAACATGGAGTTCCACTAAATTTTGTCCAGGCTGGCCTTAAACTGAAATTCTTCTTATCTCTCCCTCCTGAATATCTGGGATTACAGGGCTGAGCCACTGTGCCTGGCCAGGAGTCAGGATTTACATCAAGGTTAGTGTCTGCCCAGATTACATACTTTCTTTCCATCCTGTCTTACTGATGGCCAAACTTGAGTCAGATAGGAACATGCTGTAGGTATTTATGTCTACCTGGCAAGCCGAGACTGTGCTCTTACATTAACTTACATATAGTCTTTCACAGAAGTTTTGTGTGTACATGAATGTTTTGTTGTTATTATTATTGTTCTGATTCTGGATAAAAGTGTCTTTAGCATTTCAAATCATGCATGACTCATTTCCTGATATATGCTGTCACAATGATTTCTTTTATGAAAATATTGAATGCAACCTCTGGAAATAAGAAAGAATTTCTACTTATGCACTGTAGGATAATGCTTAAGCTAAAAAAGAAGAAAAGGTGACCTTATTAACCCAGTTCGTTCCACACAAAATTCCCACAAACTGTCAGCATCCCACAGGATTCTACCCACGTAGCAAATCTGAGTGCAATACTTTGAACAAAGACATCTAACTCAATAACATCCCAGGCAGCTATTAAAACTACCTTCCGGGTATAGCACTTTCTTGACCGGCTCTGTAATTAGGTATAAAGCTATAAAAGTCTCCTAGGCTTTCTTTCATTTTCTTTTTTTTTTTTTTTTTTTTTACCACTGGGGATTGAACTTGGGGCCTCATATTTGCTAGGCAGGTACTCTACCACTGTAGCCACACCCCCACCCACCCCCTTTTTGCATTGGTTATTTTAAGAAAAGGTCTTGATTAAATCCCAGCTAGCCTGGACATTGATCCTTCTACCTGTACTTCCCTGTGTTGCTGGCAATGACAGGCATGTACCACAGTGCCCCAGCCATTGCATGAGATGATGTCTTCTGAACTTTTCTGCCCAGACTGGCCTTGAACTATAAGTCCCTGATCTTGAACTATAAATGCAAGTAGCTGGAATTACAACTACCACTGAACCTGGTGCTGTAAAAGCCTTCTAGTGCATGGGATGAGAAATATAAATTTAGTGTAGCAAGATCACAGAGAGTCAACCTGACCACCATTTTACTCAGGAGATGAAGCAGGTAGACAGAAATGGCACATAAATGCTGCTACCTACTGGAGTACACCTACGATAGATGTCTGGGGGAAATGCCAACAATTTCCTACCAGCCAAGAAGCCTTTCTTTCTTTATCCTAAGTACCTAGTGATTAGGGTTCTCATTTCAGATGATAGTGATTAGGGTTCTCATTTCAGATGAAACCAATTTGCCATTATGGATTGAAAAAAAATTCTTATCTCGAAAAGTAACCATTCATACATGCTTGTGTTGACTTTTAAAACCATGCCAAACCCCATGTAACTGATGAAACCTTCTTTCTCGACCTCAACCACATCTGTCCTGTTTCAGCGCATGGCATCTAAACTCCCATTGGTATTTTCCATAAGCTTCTTGGGTTTTTATTCATCTTAGGTGTTTAGGACTGTAGACTCATCATCAATGAAGGCTACATGAATAAGTAATATATAATTCCATATATGTCTCTGTTACACTGCCATTCGTTGTTGTGCTTTGCTTATTGGAAGTATGGATGGAGATGCTAAGACAATGAACGATGGTAGGTATTTAGATGACAGAATAATGAAAGAAGATGGGACAGATAGCTCAGCATCAACTGAGTTCACTGTTAGCAAAGAACAGTTTAGCATTCATTCTTTTTATAAACATTTTTATCTTTAAGTAGTTGTATAAAGGAGTTACCATACACTGAAGCAGTTTATGAATACAGTGCACCTTAATCAATGTCACCCCTTTCAACATTCTCACCCACCCCTTTCAACAGACCCTTTCCTTTAGTTATCTTAATTGTAGGTAATGTAATTGTATGGGTTTTTGTTTTTACCATTTAACAAAGCAGTTTATGTGTACAATGCATCTTGATCTGTTTAGCATCCACTCTTAAGGTTCATGGGTCAACAGTATTTGCATAGGAAAGGAAAAATACTGTGCAATTTTTCCTAGCTTTTTGCTGGTGAATTGGAGGTAAGGGTCTCAAGAGCTTTTCTGCCTAGGCTGACTTTTATCCAGGATCCTCAGTTCTCAGTCTCCTGAATAGCTAGGATTACAGGTGTGAGCTGTCAGTGCCTGGCCTAGAGTGTGTAATTTTATTTTAAATAAACTAGAATCCCATCCAGGGGAAAAATGAGGGCAACGGGCTCAGGACCTCTCTAATGGTTTCTTTGTGTTAAAAACAAGAAGGTTATCCATGCATGACAGGAACTCTCTCAGACAGCTAGGCCCATGGGGCATCCTTCACAGATCTCTGAGGTGGAAAGAGATTGTGAAGCTGTTCCTTCTCAGTGACTTGATCCCAGTTTTCCTTTGATCTACCACACACAAATAGAATCCTGGATTAGAGAGCTCAGCTGTTGTATCTTTTGCCCAGAGTGGGCTGTCCTATCTTCCCCATCACCCTCAGTGGTCTTGGCTCTACATTTAACATATGATTCCCATATAGTAACACAGAGATTTATCCTTTGGGTGATCTCTTCCTCCTTAGCCTGTGTTTAGCAGTTTTAGCTAAGAGCTTGTTTTCTCCAGTATTTGATAATAGAAAGAAACGTATTTGTAGGGGGAAGAGAGTTAGAGAGTGATTGGAAAATGGCTAGATAGGTGTAAGCTCTTGTGTTGCATAATAGCAGGGTAATGATTGTTAACGATGATCTACTGTATGTCTTAAAACAACTGAAAGAGACAATTTAGAACTCCTACCATTTAAAAAATGACAAATATTTGAGGAGATGGAAATGCTAATTACCCAACTTCAATCAATACACATTGCAGCATGTCACCGTGGTACCCCACAGAAAAGAACAATTATTACATGTCAATTAAAAATTGAGCCAGAGGCCAGTATCTCACACTTGCAATCATAGCTACTCAGGAGCCTGAGATCTGAGGATTGCAGTTTGAAGGTAGCTCATTCAGGAAAGGACATGAGATTCTTATCTCCAATTAAGCACCAAAAAAGCCAGACGTGGAGCTGTGATTCAAGTAACAGAGCACCTTCCTCGAGCAAAAAGGCTCAGGGACAGCACTCAGGTCCTGAGTTCAAGCCCCAGGACTAGCAAAAAAATCATATATATATATGTATATATGTATACATGTATGTGTGTTACACATATTGCCTAGTATCTTTCTTCAAATAACATTGTAGAATCTTTATGTATAACAATATTTCCTCAACAGTACTCCCATGGTAGTACAAAAAGACATGTGGAGGTCTCTGAAGTCCTATGAGGAGGAAAGGCCTTCAGTGAGTACAAATAAATGTTCTCCAAACATACTCTCCCTAATTTGCCTTCCTTTTATTATTGAAACACTTTTGATACAGGGTAAATGCAGAAAAGAATGTATCAAACAGTCAAATATGAAAAATATACAACTGCATATTTTCATTTGCTTCCATTTTCTTCTTTGCCAGTCCTGGGGCTTGAACTCAGGGCCTGGATGCTGTCCTTGAGCCTCTTTGTGATCTAGGCTAGTGCTCTACCACTTGAGCTACTGCACCACTTCCAGCTTTTTGAGTAGTTTATTGGAGATAAGAGTCTCATGGAGACTTTTCTGCCAAAGCTGGCTTTGAAATGTGATCCTCAGATCCCAACTTCCTGAGTAGCTAGGATTACAAGTGCCAGCCACCCAGCACCTGGCTGCTTTTGATTTTTTTTTAAATCCAAGAAAAATCATTATAGATAGAATTGATTTTATTTTATTTTATTTTATTTTGGCCAGTCCTGGGCCTTGAACTCAGGGCCTGAGCACTGTCCCTGGCTTCCTTTTGCTCAAGGCTAGCACTCTGCCACTTGAGCCACAGCGCCACTTCTGGCCGTTTTCTGTATATGTGGTGCTGGGGAATCGAACCCAGGGCCTCATGTATACGAGGTAAGCTCTCTTGCCACTAGGCCATATCCCCAGCCCCTAGAATTGAAAATTTTGTACTCTTTCTCCAGGGCAATTCTCTCCTCTCATCACCAAGAGACTTAGGGGGATCTTTATAGCTTATCTTCTTATAACTTCATTACACATGCAGTCAATGGGTACTTCATATAAATTGGATGTAATAAATTATTTCTTACCAAACATACCGTTTTACAATTGTTTTGTGTGTGAGCCAGTGCTGGGGCTTGAACTAAGGGCCCCTTGCTCTCACTTGGCTGTTTTGCTCAAGGCTGGTGTGCTACAACTCCAGCCACAGCTCCACTTCTGGTTTGTTGCTGGTTAATTGGAGACAAGAGTATCACAGACATTTCTGCCTAGGCTGGCTTCAAACTGTGATCCTCAGATTTCAGCATTCTGAGTAGTCAGGATTAAAGGAGTGAGCCACTGGTGCCTGGCCAAATTGCTTTTTCTAATTACAGAAAATTTGAGCATATTTTTGAAAACAGGACTTTATTATGTATTACAGTTTGATAGACATTAAGGTGTTACTAGTTTTTTATTTCGCCATAGTTATACAACATGCTGCACATGAACAGAAGTTTTCCTGAGTTCCATGAAGTACAATTTCTGGGTATATATATTTTCAGCCTTATAGTAGTCCCAAATTGTATTTATTCTTATTTATACTTGTATTCTTTTTTTTTGTCCAGTCCTGGGGCCTGAACTCAGGGCCTGAGCACTGTCCCTGGCTTCATTTTGCTCAAAGCTAGCACTCTACCATTTGAGCCACAGCGCCACTTCTTGCCTTTTCTATATGTGGTGCTGAGGAATTGAACCTAGGGCTTCACGTATACGAGGCAAGCACTCTTGCCACTAGGTCATATTTCCAGCCCTATACTTTTATTCTTGTTATTGATTATTTCTTCTCCAGAGATCCATCAAAAGTTGATACCTTCTGACTTATTATTTTATTGGTCTAATAAGTGTGCAATAGAATCTAACTTTAGTCTCTATTTGCATCTCACTGATTTCTTGTGAGGTTGGTGCTTTAAATAATATTGGCTATGAGTTTTCTGTACATGTCATTTACCATTAGGTTTCTGACTTATTTTTATCCAACAGAAAATCTTTATATATACCGAATACCAATCATGTGATAATTGTATATGCAATGCAAATATTTTCTCCCAAGTGATTGTTCAATATCTGATGTCATTTGTGATGTATTCTTTTTAAAAAAAAATAGCACTACTAGGGTTTGAAATCAGGTCCTCACACTTGCTCACTGGGTGTTCTACCACTTGAACCACGCTTCTAGTCATACCTTTCTTTTGTCGGCATGGTGCTTGAACTCAGGGCCTAGGTGCTATCTCTGAGCCTTTTTGCTCAAGGCTAAAGCTTTACCACTTTGAGCCACAGTGCCATTTCTGGTTTTCTGGTAATAATTGGAGATAAGAGTGTCATAGATTTTCCTGCCCAGGCTGGCTTTGAATAGCAATCCTTAGACCTCAGCCTCCTGAGTAGATAGGATTACAGGGGGGAGCCAATAGCACCTGGTCCCAGCCATGCCTTATTTCTGGTTATTTAGAAAATAGAGTCTCCCAGACTTCTCTGCCCAGGCTGGCTTTGAAACATGATCTTCCAGACCTCATCCTCTGATTACAGGTTTGAGCCACTGGTGCACAGATTGTGATGTAGCTGTAGTGTATTTTATCAGCATTTCCCTTTATGAGGTATGCTTCTTACACCTTATTCTGAGGAGATGTAGATATTCTTCTATTTTTTTCTAATACTTTTGAACTTCTATTTTCATAATTAGCAGGTACATCCATGTGAAATTTATTTTTTGTAATTGATATGAGGTAAGAATTTGTTGCTTTCCACATAGGCTTAATGAAATACACTGATAACACGCAATGATTAGTTTAAATTTCCTCAATGATTTATGATGTTATTTCTGTATTAATTCTCATGTACCTGATCTATTTGGAGACTGTCTACTTCATTTTTTTTGCCAGTCCTGGGGCTTGAACTCGGGGCCTGAGCACTGTCCCTGGCTACTTTTTGCTCAAGGCTAGCACTTTACCACTTGAACCCAGCACCATTTCCAGTTTTTTTTTTCTGTATATGTGGTGCTGAAGAATTGAACCCAGGGCTTCATGAATGCTAGGCAAGCACTCTACCACTAGGCCACATTCCCAGCCTGGGATGTCTACTTTATTCCAATAATCTTTTCCTTCTCATGAGAATATCAGAAGTGAATACTCCATTTCTTGTATGTACTGACATATCTCTCACAGTAATAAAGAGATATTATCTCTCCAAATTTGCTCTGAGTTTTTTTAAATGAGCTCATCTTTTTAGTGAGATCTGTCTTTAAATGGTACACATTGAAGCTCTACACTGTTTTAAGGTGACAGCACTATTGTTTTAAATTCTCTTTTTTTTCTGACATGAGTTATGGGTTTTTTCCCTGCCAATATTGGATTTTGGACTGAGCATCTTTAGCTCTTACTTGCTTGCTCAAAGTTGTCACTCTATCATTAACTAAAGCCATGCCTTTACGCTAGCATTTTTGCTGGTTAATTAGAGATGAAGTCTCACAAACTTTCCTAATCTAGCTGGCTTTGACCCATGATCCTGCAGATCTCAGCCTCCTGAGTAGCTAGAATCGCAGGCACGAACCACTGACACCCATCTTGTGTGTGTGTGTGTGTGTGTGTGTGTGTGTGTGTGTGTGTGTGTATACATATATATTTATTTATCCAGGTGTGTGTTTGTATGTTTATTGCTGAAAATATGATTTCCATAGACCCATCATCCTAACTGCACATTTGTTTTTTCCC
>NC_063188.1:81140492-81152992 GCF_023159225.1 Perognathus longimembris pacificus | reverse complement strand
AAGAGTTTCAGAAAGTAAGAAAGAAAGAGAGAAAGAAAAAGAGAGGGGGAGGGAGGGAGGGAGGCAGGGAAAGAAAGAGAGAGAGAGAAAGGAAGGAAGGAACGGAGGAAAAAGAAAGAGAGAGAAAGAAAGAAAGAAAGAAAGAAAGAAAGAAAGAAAGAAAGAAAGAAAGAAAGAAAGAAAGAAAGAAAGAGAAAGAAGGAAGGAAGGAAAGAAAGAAAGAAAGAAAGGAAGGAAGGAAGGAAGGAAGGAAGAAGGAAAGGAAGAAAGAAAGAAAGAAAGAAAGAAAGGAAGGAAGGGAGAGAGGGAGAAAGGAAGGAAGGGAAGAAAGAAAGAGAGAGGAAGGAAGGAAAGAAGAAAGAAAGAAAGAAAGAAAGGAGAGAAAGAAAGAAGGAAAAAGGAAGGAAGGAAAGAAGGTAGGGAGGAAGGAATGAGAGATCGAGAGATGGAGGGCTGTAAGAAAAAACTATGATGAAACTTTAAAACCTTTATGTAAAAGCCCATTAAACTAATCTTGACAATTTTTCAGATCAGTTTGAACCCTTTGAGATGGGTCATGCAGCTGGCAGTATTCATTCATAGGAGCACAGGAAGTCTTTAATTCAAGCAAGTATGTACTGAACACTTAGAACCTTTGAATCTTTTCAGCACTTTGCTAAGTTCCATTAATACCACATTCAAGAAGTTCTCTTTGTCTTTTTGACATCCGTGTTTAAAGGAATTCTAAAATGTATTATGAATATAATGTACTTCCTTTCCTACCTCTTGAGACACCCATTTTTTCATTCTGAATTCAGTATACATTTTTTTCAATCAATCTAATAAGCTAATGTAGTAGTGTTCCTTATTGCCTTGGAAATCTCTTATTAAATCAAGGCTGTATCTTATAATCAGTGAGGTTTAGAACACAAGAGATAGCAAAAAAGTTAAAAGCATGAACTTTCAGTCAGATAGAACTAGGTTTAATTTCTTACTTTAGCAACTACTGTTACTATTACTATGGGCCACACACTGCTTTTTATAAGGCGTGGCTTCCTTTTGTGAAAAATGGAGATAATAAGACCAGCTTTGTAGGTTGTGGGGATTAAATGTGATAATGTACAATGGATATGAGTGATCACACACGTTTGTGTGTGTTCCAGTACTGTGGCTTGAACTCAGGACCTGGAGAATGTTCTTTAGCATCTGTCACTTGAAGACTACCACTTGAGCCACACTTCAACTTCCAGCTTTTTGGTGGATAATTGAAGATGAATCTCTTGGACTTTCCTGCTGGGACTGGCTTTGAACCATGATCCTCCGATCTCAGCTTCCTGAGTAGCTAGAATGACAGGTATAAAACACCGTTGTCCAGCTTGAATGCACACTTAATATGTCAAAATATATTAATTTTTAACTTTTGGCCTTTGATGACAAGAATAATTCAGTTTATTCCCAGGAAATTATGCTAAAGGCCTTTTTATGTGCTCAACTCCATACTAGGCACCACAGGAAAGTTACAGACTCATGATATGTTCTCTGTCCTCAGGGAGCTTATACCATAGTTGACAATAAAGATAAACCCAAAGAACTACTCAGAGAACATGTTCTTTTAAAACTACTACTAATTTAGTATCTAATGATGGAAGCAGGTTAAAGTGACCTAGCACTCCTTGAGAAAAGACACTGAGTCATCAGAATAAAATAGATTTTAGAGTCCAACCAGGGTTCAAATAGTGATTCTACCCTTTGCTAGCTATGTAATTTAGGAAAAATTAGCCAGCTTTCCCAGGCCTCTACTGTCCAGATAAAATGGGGACCACTATATTTGTGTTGTCCTGGGAAGTAGAAAAGTCAACAATCTCTAGTTGGTACTTAACAGGTAACCGTGATAATTTCATATATATCTTTGTTTTCTCCACAGCATAGCATCTAGCTCAGCAATCTCTACAGAAATATGTAATCAGCAAATGTTTACTGAACTGCAAAATTAGCATTTGTTCTATATTTTCTTCTTCAGGCTGCTTTACTGACTGTTCTCCTATGGAGTCTCATAGTGATCATCCAGGTGAAATAAATTGGTGAACAATTTGTAGACTGTTATATTTTCAGAATCCATCTATGATCTGGAAAATTTTCATGAATTCAAATTAACTGAAAAGTCATTGTTTTCTTCAGTCTCTTGCGGATGAATATTCTAGCAGACAATTTAACAGGAAAAGGTGGAAATTTCCTCCTTGATCTTTACTGGGCTATCTTTTTCCAACTAATTCACACAGGAAAGGTTTTTGCTTTCTATCTTAGAGGTTCTGGAGCAAACCATCATATTACAAAGCTAATCAGCAAGTTTTCCTCTTACGCAGATCACTTTCCACTTACTCTGTCATGAAAACATTTGTCAAATCAAGAAGAGCCTCATTGTGAAATAAAAAATAACCTAGGCTTAATGCTGTAAGAGAGAGGCAGGAGGATTTTCTCAATGCATATCACAAAAACATATAATGTCCTGCTATGTACAAGGAACTATGGTTGAGGTTATGGGGCAAAAGAAGACACAAGAGAATTAGTCTCTATTTTCAATGATTTTTGTGCTAGGAGAGAGGTACAAAAATAGTTCTAACATTAGGCAAAATATCACATAGTTTAAGAGAGGTACAACATGGTTTGGGAATAGGAATGTTAGAACAATGAGTGACTATTGGAGAAATTAGGAAAACTTCCTGATCGAGACTGAGATCTTCTAAAGTTCTGTTGACTACTGAAGGCAGAAAGTCACATCTAAATCTTCTAGCTCTGCCTTCCATGGAATTATTTTCACTTCACGGAATTTACAAACAAAGCGGATTCCTAGCTCTAATACATTTAGCAAATCCCACTTTCTCTTATGCCTCTCTTTTACCTACAGAAGACTGGAACTCTTCAATAAGCCACCTGTAAATATACCAGCCTATTTGCTCCTCTCCTCTCCTCTCCTCTCCTCTCCTCTCCTCTCCTCTCCTCTCCTCTCCTCTCCTCTCCTCTCCTCTCCTCTCCTCTCCTCTCCTCTCCTCTCCTCTCCTCTCCTCTCCTCTCCTCTCCTCTCCTCTCCCCTCCCCTCCCCTCCCCTCCCCTCCCCTCCCCTCCCCTCCCCTCCCCTCCCCTCCCCTCCCCTCCCCTCCCCTATCCACCCCTCCCCTCTCCTATCCACCCCTCCCCTCTCCTATCCACCCCTCCCCTCCCCTCCCCTCTCTTCTCCTGTGCACCCCTCCTCTCCCTTCCCCCCTCTTCTCCTGTCCACCCCTCTCTTCCCATCTCCTCCCATCCCTTTCCCTTCCCCTGTCCTCCCATCCCCTCCCCTCCTCTCTCCTTTTCTTTCTTTTTTATTGCCAGTTCTGGGGCTTGAACTCAGGACCTGGGCATTGTCCCTCAGATTCTTTGGGCTCAAGGATAGCACTCTACCACCTTTAACCACAGCACCACTTTTGGCTTTTTCTGGGTAGTTGATTAGAGATAAGAATCTCATGAACTTTCCTGTCTGGGCTGGCTTTCAAACTGTGATCCTCAGATTTCAGCCTCCTGAGTACCTAGGATTACAGTCATGAGCCACTGGTGTCAGGTGCCTACTTAGTTCTTGATGAAAGGTATATTCTCTGAGGTGGTACTGACATCTTCTATGGGTACTATGTTATGTTTTGGCTTTCTATTGCTGACAACATATTTTGTCTTATAAGAATACAATATTTGTAAAAAAACACATTTCTAAAAGAAAACACAAATACATATTGCTTTAAAATGAGTATATATTAAATGTGGAAAAACACGCATTTATAAAAGCTGCATTTTAAATGTTCCTTTTTGGAAATATTTTTTGGGAAGTAGGTAAGTTAAGCTTTTTAAAAACTAAATATTAAATGAATTTTGGATTGAAGACCCTTCTTCATCTTCATACTCATCTTCTTCATTTCCTGTTAAATCTCTTCCTGGTAGGCATAAACATCCATAATTAGGGTCATTGGTCTCAATTTTTTTCTGCTGATTTGTTGTGGATAAATGCTTCTCAAAACCTTTGAAAAGCAAATGTTAGTGGGAGGCAGTTTCCATGGTGACTTCAGAGTTTGTATTGTTGTTTTTAGACATTAAAAATATGGGGATTGCTTTTACTTGTGGCTGTGCACATTTTAGTAGTAATACAAAAGGTCAGAGGGCAGAAGGTGAGGAGGGTGTGGCCAGCCTAATGGTCTGGTTGTCCATTTAGTATCTTTGTGTTTCTCATGTTCATGTATTTAACTGTACCATTTGATGCTGAATCTGGTCTTGAGTGGTTAGGCACGGAAGATACCCAGACAAGAATATCAGAGAGATATGCAGGCAGAATACAGAACAAGAGTTGAGAGAGGGGCTTTTTATCACAAGTAAATGAATGTTGATGGTGAGCCTTAATAAAAAAGAAAATATATTACTTATTTCCCAGACTGATACAATCCCTCTCTAAATAAAACTTTTGGGTTTGTTTGGGTTTGTGAGACAGAGTCTCACTATGTAGCCCAGACTGGCCTTGAATTTGACATGAAGTTCAGAAAAACTATTTTTTAGTGTACATTATTATACGGGAACTGAGAATATATGATGACATTTCCACACATGTAAATAGTATATTCCATTGTCCTCCCTTCTGTAACCCTCTTTGCTTCCCACTTCCCCCTTCTAAAACAATTTTAACCATTTGTCCAGAAAACTATTTTAATGATTAGTGTAAGAGCAAAGAAAGCCATTGTTTCCTTCAAAGTGCCAATGGCACACACCTGTAGTCTTAGTACTCAAGAGGCTGAGAACTAAGGATCAAAATTCACAATCAGCTCAGGCAGGAAAATCTGTGAGACTCTTGTCTCCAGTTAACTACAAAAAAGTCAGAAGTGGACCTTTGGTTCAAGTGGTAGAGCAAAAATTCATCTCAGGACAGTGCCCAGACCCTGAGTTCAAACCCCAGGACCTTCACACACACACACACACACACACACACACACACACACACACACACACACACAAAATTCAGATTCCTTTTTTGCCATTGTAATGGAAATATTTATAGAACATTAAAGAATGAGAGACTACATGTTTTATAGTATCTGTCTATTTTTTTCCTTCAAGTATTCTCTGTTAACTTGACCTTTCCCAAAGAGGTCTGGCCTTGGTCTCTGACTCCTGAGATTCTCCATGCCCTTATCATATCCTGCCCACTAAATATGTCTATTTATCTACAGGTTGTAGGGCCATGTCAGGTAGTTTAAGGATGTAATTTATGCTAGTGGTTTTGAGTCATGTGACCTCTAGAGAGATTAGAGCCTGATATTAGCCCTGTGAGTATATAATCAGGTTTGTGTGACTGATCCCCATAAAAACTCGGGCCATGAAAGCCTTTTGTTGGTGATCTCTGTGTGTACTGCCTCACAGTTTTGTCAGGAATGTTAGAGCCATTTAAGATGCCAGTGGGAGAGGATGAGTGGAAGTTTTATTTTTTTTAAATTAAATTTTTATTGTCAAATTGAGGTACAGAGAGGTTACAGTTTCATACTTTAGGCATTGGATACATTTCTTGTACTGTTTGTTACCTCCTCCTTCATTCCCCCTCCCCCTTTCCCTTCCCCCCCATGAGTTGTTCAGTTCATTTACACCAAACAGTTTTGCAAATATTGCTTTTGTAGTCATTTGTCTTTTTTACCCTGTGTCTCTCGATTTTGGTATTCCCTTTCTATTTCCTAGTTCTAATACCAGTATACACGGTTTCCAATGAGTGGAAGCTTTATATATTATATTTTCCAGGACCTGCCTCATACATTTCTTCCCTTGAATGACTTTTTTTTTTTTTTTTTGGCCAGTCCTGGGCCTTGGACTCAGGGCCTGAGCACTGTCCCTGGCTTCTTCCCACTCAAGGCTAGCACTCTGCCACTTGAGCCACAGCGCCGCTTCTGGCCGTTTTCTGTATATGTGGTGCTGGGGAATCGAACCTAGGGCCTCGTGTATCCGATCCGAGGCAGGCACTCTTGCCACTAGGCTATATCCCCAGCCCTTGAATGACTTTTAATGTAGATCCTTTCACTAAAATTAGTCATAAATATAACAGCTTTCAGTTGAGTCTGAGTCCTATTAATTATTGAATCAGAGGGTGGCTTTAGGGACCCTCAAACTTGCGATTGCTGTCAAAATGTGAATGATCTGGGGAACTGATCTCTGGTTTTGCTCAACTTTAGCTAAACTAGAATATGAAAACATGGAGAAATTGGTGACATTATCTACTGTCACATTGGGTTCCCTAGGCAACAGATTTGGAGAGTCTGAGGTATCCTGAAAGTATATTGGGAAATGTTGTAGGAACAATCCCTGTGAGAGAATAAGAGAGGTAAGATTGGACAGGGCAAGAAGAACTATGAGTCAGTCATAATAGGAGATTGAAGCCATTCCCATAGGCAACTCTGGAGTTGGGATGGCCCTTTAGAGGTGTCAGGAATTAAGGTAGATCCACTGGACCTTTACATGAGCCTTTTCCTGTCCCTCCATACCCAACCAATCATTATGCCCAGGGACCCTGTGATTTGGTGGGAAGCAACAATCACCAGCTAAAGGAAGTACCTGGGGAGGGACTCAGCTGTGAGTCAGCAGTTGCCAACACTCAGAGTGGCTGGGGAAATTAGTGCTTTGGGCACAAAGCGAGGAGCTGGATGTCGCACCAGACTACTGCACTTCCCTTTTTAATTTCCTCTGGATTCTCCTGAATGACTGGCAGAGCCTGAGCCAACTTAACTGGCTCTTCCTCTGTGAGATGAAGGTCATAAAACATGGTATATGTGTCTTATTTGGAAGACCTCATAATTATATGTCCCTACAAAATGAAATGCTTGAGTAAAGATGGTTTCAATTTTCCTATCTTTAATTGGTGACAGGAAAGAGAAAACGATGAAAGTTGCAGGAGCTAGGACAGAGAAACATAAAGTAAAAGTAATAAACACAAATTCTGGTTGAAACACAGTTTCAACTCAATATAAAACATCCTCAAAACTCTCATGTGTTTTCATGGAGGAAGAATGTCAGAATTTTAAGAAAGTTCAAGGACAGCAGATGCATTCAATGCCCTACCTATATCATTTCTGTCTCCAGAAAGTTTCCTTGCTTTTTTTTTTCCAGTCCTCGGGCTTGAACTCAGGGCCTGAGCACTGTCCCTGGCTTCGTTTTGCTCAAGGTTAGTACTCTGCCAACTTGACCCATAGTGTCCAGTTGTGGCCTTTTCTATGTATGTGGTACTGAGGAATCGAACCTAGGGCTTCATGTATATGAGGCAAGCACTCTTGCCAGTAGGCCATATTCCCAGCCCCCAGAAAGTTTCCTCTTTATGGTTTCCTGCATCTCTTCTGCCTAAGGATGTTCTCTCTGGCTCCATTATTTTTAGGCATGAAGTGAGCTGTGGTGATGCTAGAGTTTGAACTCAGAGCTTTGTGCTGTCTAGACAGGTTCTCTCTGGTTGAGCCACACCTCCTGGTTTTAGCTTGTTTTTCGTATTGGGACTTATGCTAACTTTTTCTTTTATTGGCCTTTCACCATGATTCTGTTATCTCTACCTCCTGAGTAGCTGGGATTACAGGTGTGAGTTGCCGTGAATGGCTACTCTGACTATGGCCAGCACATAAGAAGTACAGAAGTAATAGAGAATTTATACCTCAGAAATGTCCCTTAGCCAATATGGGATATAAGAGGGTGATGCATACTTTAGTTTCCTTGACTTTCCCAGTGGCAATGTATTTGCAGCATGTTTCAAACCTACATTGTCCAATATAACAATCACTAACAACTTAGGCTACTGAGAACGTGAACTATGTTTAGTTAGATTTAAGATATGCTGTATGGATAAAATACATACCAGATTTCAAAGTCCTAGCATGAAAAAAGAACATAAAATAACGAGTTTTTTTAAGTTGGTTGCAGGTCGAAATGATAATATGTAAGATCTACTGCGCTAAATTAAATACCATCAATTACATCCATTCCCTTGTGCTTTTAAAATGTAGCCTGAAAAATCTTTAACAAGATAAATCAAAATTGCTTATATGGTTTGCATTTTACATCTGTTGGGGAGCATTTTTCTTTAAAAATTATTAGTGTATATTAATTGCACAAAAGGTTTCATTGAGATATCGCCACACATGCACATATTCGCCCTCCATCACCCTCTCCTTACCCTCTACTCACCCAGTGGTTCCCCACCACTCCAAATAGTACCTCTGTTATATTAATGTCATTTTCTTAGTTCTACATTCCACTTGTTAGGGGTTGGGGATTTAGCTCAGTGGAAGAGCACCTGCCTGGTGAGCACAAGGCCCTGAGTTCGGTCCTCAGCTCTGGAAAAAAAAAATCTACATTCCACTTATAAGAAAAAAATTGCAATATTTCCACTTCTCAGCCTGTTTATTTTGCTTCACATGGTGATGTTCAGTTCCATCCATTTTCCTCTAAATGATATAATTCCATTCTTCTTTAAGGTTAAGTAATGCTCTATTGTGAACAGCATTTTTCCAAATAGTTTCTTAGAAAATTCCTATGGATTTCAGTGTAGTAGCAAATCTGGCTTTTTTCTTTCCCTGCCTCACTTCCTTACTCTTTCATTGTGCTTCTTGAGGTTGCCTATTTTATGGCCTTTATCTAGACGATTATTGATGTTATTAGGTTTATAGTCCCTCCCTTCCAATGAAAAACATCTTTTGGCTCACTACCATACATACAATAAGCTCAGGGACAGTGCCCAGGCCCAGAGTTCAAACCCCAGGATTGACAGAAAAAAATGTGGCAAAAAAATTCTACTGATTATTCAGTTCCAAATCTCAACTGAAGTAGGAAGAAATTATGTGGAAGCTTCATTATTACACAAACCCTTGAATTGTCTGGAATGCTATAATACATTGAGAGCCCAGGTGTACACAAGTGTATTGGTACAAATGATGACAACAATGTTTCCTCCCCTCTCCTCCCTTTTCCTGCCTTCTCTCCCCTCTCTTCTGCCCTTCACTTCTCTTCCCTAAGAAGATATGCTTATTGTAAGACCAAATTCTCTCCTATTATTTTTGTTGTTGTTCCAGTTCTGGGGCTTGAACTCAGGGCCTGTGTACTGTCTCTCAACTTTTTCACTCACGGCTAGAGCTCTATCACTTGAGTCACAGCTCCACTTCTGGCTTTTTGGTGGTTAATTAGAGATTAGACTCGCACAGTCTTTCATGTCTAGACTGACTTTGAACAGCTATCCTCAGATCTCAGCCTTCTGAGTAGCTAGGATTATAAGCACGAGGCACTGGCTCCCAGCTCCCATTATCTTTTGTACTATCATTCTCATGCTATTTAGATGGTATAAACATTCATAAATTGTTCTTTTATTTTTCTTTAGGCAGTTAACTTTTGGAGCAATTAAAAGTAAGAAAGAAAAGAACTTACATTTTAATTTATTTTAGTTCCTGTGTTCTCTATGTAGAGCCAAGTCACTTTGTATAGATTCATTTCTTTTCCTACATTTCAGTTTATATCTGATATATTCTATTTTCATTTTTTGGTAGAGTAGGTCTTTTTATAATAAGTTCATTTAGATTTTTCTTTTTATTCCTAGTAATGGAGATTGAATTCAGGGTCTCATGATTGCTAGGCAAGTGCTCTACCACTTTAGTTATGCTTCTAGTCCTCTCTCCTACATTTTTTGGCTTTTTCTGACTTCATTAGGGCAAGCCTTGAATTCACAATCCTTCTGCCTCTGCCTCCCATGCTTAGAAAGATATTGTTTCATTTCTGAAGGACAATTTTGCTGAGTGGAGAATTGCCCCCCCGCCCGACAGTTTAACAACATCACTCAGTGTTTTTCTGGAATGGATATTTTCTGGTAAGAAGTCTGTTGTTTGTTGGAATTCTCTGTGTTACATGAATCTGTGTTTTGGTATCAGTTATTAATTTTGTAAAATTCTTAGTCATGATTTTTTCTTTCTTGTCTCCTTTGGGATTCCAATTATACAGCTGATAAAATATATTATATAACTTTAATTTCTGAGTATTCTATTCTGCTTCTTTTTCACTTTTTCCTCTTTGTACTTCAGTATAATTTCTTTTTTTAACTTTAATTTTATTTGATCGTAAGGGTAATGTACAGAAGGGTTACAGTTACATAAGTAATGAGTATATTTCTTGTCAAATAGTGTTTCCCTCTCCCTTGTTTTCTCCCACTTTCCCTCCCCTTAACTTCCCCACTCCAAGTTGTAAAATTCATTTCCAACATAGTGTCTTGTGAGTATCACTCTTGCATTGGTTCAGGCTTTGTCTCACCAATTCTGTGACTCCTCTTCCCATTCCAAATCAGATAAACTTATATACAAGACAAAGGGTACCAAAATGGAAAACAGTGACAACAGGGTGTAAACCAAAGGAAAAAGAAAAAAAGAAATAATTGCATACTGTGCACTTAAAAAAACCTCTTGTTTCCATATCTTGTAGTTCATTTTTTATTAGTATTTTATAAGGTCATATGTACAAAGCTACTGAGCTATGGTGATCCTCTCTTGAACTCTCCTAGACATATACAAGTTATTACAAATGAGAGAAACCTCTTGTTTCCATATCTTGCAGTTCATTTCTATTAACATCACTTTATATGGTCATATGTACATAGCTATTGAGCTACTGCGATCCTCTGCTAGGACTATCCTAGGCATATACTAAACATAGAGCTCCCCTATGACCCAGCAATTCCACTCCTGGGCATTTACCCAAATGACTACAAACAATGCCACACTAAGGCTACCAGCAACAACTATGTTCATTGCAGCATTACTTTCCAAAGCTAAGATATGGAATCAGCCTAGATGCCCCTCAGTAGATAAATGAATCAAGAAAATATGGTGTATATACACAATGGAATTCTGTGCTCTAATAAGAAAGAATGACATCATCCCTATCATAAGGAAATGGAAAGACTTGGAAAAAATCATACTAAGTGAAATAAACCAGACTCAAAGAAACACAGGCTCCCCAGTTTCCCTCATTTGTAATTTCTATTGATCTATCTTCAAATTCACTGGTTCTTTCTTTGGCTATGTCAATTCTACTAATAAGCCCAGCAAAAGCATTCTTTATCTTTGCTTTTTGTTTCTGATATGGCAATCTTATCATTTTTCATAGTTTTTTCTGTTGTATTATCCACTGAATTGCATAGATTATTCACTTTTTCTACAAGAATCTTTAACATATAAATCATAGTTATTTTAAAAACCCACTCAAATAGTTACAACAGTTTTGTCCTGTAGCTATTGCAATAATACAACACTGAATATCTTCCTCTGGAATTTGCACATGCCTCAGAATTTTTCTTTTGTTGCTCTTTCCTTTAATGTGTTTAACACAGTGCCACTACCTTTAACTCGGTATCCCTTACTTTCTTCCTTTTACATCAAGTATTTCAGAAGCTTGGTAAATTAAAGAGATGCATTCACCACTCAGATGTTTCACAGCTTATCATTTTGCCATATCTATTTTTTCAGAAATAAAATATTTTAGATCCAGATGAAATACTTCACATACCTGATGCTGTCTTCTTCTCTTTCCAAAGGTGACAACAACAGTGAATTCAGTATTTATACTTTTAATAACTAGTTTATAAAACAGACAATTCTCAATGGAGTTATACCCAGATAATGCCATTATAGATTGAAAATATCATCCAGACATGGTAAAAAAAACACATGCCTGAAATCCCACTACTGGGGAACTTGAGTCAGGAGGACTGCAAATTTGAGGCCAGCCTGGGCTACATAGTAAGAGCCTGTCTCAACAAGAAAGAAAGAAAAAGAAAGAAAGAAAGAAAGAAAGAAAGAAAGAAAGAAAGAAAGAAAGAAAGAAAGAAAGAAAGAAAGAAAGAAAGAAAGAAAGAAAGAAAGAAAGAGAGAGAAAAAGAAAGAATGAAACAAAGAGAGAGAAAAGGAAAGAAAGAAACAAAGAAAGAGAAAGGAAGGAAGAAAACATTGCAATAGCGCATTTAATACATCCAACCTACCAAGTATCACATCTTTTCAATACAGTATAATATATAGTAGGAGTTGTTTCTTCTCAGGCCATGTAGTTTACTGCAGCTTTGGCTCAGTGACGATTAGACCACATCTTTAGCCTGGGAAAAGACTAACATTTAAAACTCAAAATATGGTTTTTATTGTGTCACTTTCACACCATCTAAAATTGAAAAAAAAATTTAAGTCAAATCATCCAAAGTCAGAAACCAACTCTACATGAACCCATAGACAGTTTACACATGATATCCAGATTGACATTATCTGTGGATTCCTCTAGAACATGTTTTTTCTGCTCAACATTATATTTTGATATTTATTCATAAAATCCATGTCATTACATTTCATTCATTTTATTGCTGTATGGTATTACTTTTGGGGGGGATGGGAGTAGTACTCAAGTTTAACATCAGGGCCTTATACTTGTGAGGAAGGCACTCTATTCACTGTATTGGTTCAGCCTCC